>NW_026728217.1:0-92500 GCF_030684315.1 Stegostoma tigrinum | reverse complement strand
TATTCTTCCCAAAGTGAATCACTTCACATTTATCCGCATTGAACTCCATTTGCCACCTTTCAGCCCAATACTGCAGTTTATCCAAGTCTCCCTGAAACCTGCAACATTCTTCTACACTGTCGACCACTCCACCGACTTTGGTGTCATCTGCAAACTTACTAACCCGTCCACCTACGCCTGTGTCAAAGTCATTTATAAACATGACAAACAGCAGTGGTCCCAAAACGGATCCTTCAGGCACACTACTTTTGACCTGACTCCAGGCTGAATATTTTCCATCAACCACCACTCGTTGCCTTCTTACAAAAAGCCAGTTTCTAATCCAAACTTGCTAAATCTCCTTCAATCCCGTGCCTCTGTATTTTCTCAGTCAGTCATCCAGTCTGTCGAAATGTCAGAAAGTTAACAAGAGAACAAAAGAGTTGGACCTGCTGTTAATCTGCATTATATATGCTGCTAGACGGCACATTTCAAACACACAGCATCTACTGTCTCGAAAAAATAAACAAGTGAAGCAGTTACATGAGACAGTTAGCACCTGCATGCTCTTCTCCATACGCACACCATTCTCATTAACAGGATGGAGAAAGGGAAGATTTGCAGACAGAAAGCTCAAAATGACCATCACATGAAGATCTAATGGAATCTCTGAAATAATTAGGACTCGAAATAATCTTCCATATTGGCTGTTTCTTTACTCTCAGTGATTTTAAATCCTGGAACTTCTCCCAAACAACGTTGTGGGTGACCCGACACCTCAAAGACTGCAGTCCCACAAACCACCATCTTCTCAAGGAGGCCAACTGGGATGGGCAATAAGTGCTGACCCAGACAGTGATACTACATCCCATGAATTGAATTGAAAATGATGGAAAATCACTTCCAAGACTGAGCCATGTTCATTCTGACAGTGAGTAAAGTGGGAGGGACAGAAGGTTTCTTTCTGCTTGACTGGCCGCTCTCACCACTTTGTTTCCAGTGAGGCTGGTGATATTTGAGCTTGGGACTGCACATTCCCAAGGAAATGATCCACAATGATCATTTCAGCTGGTACAAGGGGGCATAGCTACAAATTGAGGGGTGATAGATTTAAGACAGATGTCAGAGGCAGGTTCTTTACTCAGAGTGATAAGGGCGTGGAACGCCCTGCCTGCCAATGTAGTTACCTCAGCCACATTAGGGGCATTTAAACAGTCCTTGGATAAGCAGATGGATAATGTTGGGATAGTGTAGGGGGATTGGCTTAGATTAGTTCACAGGTCGGCACAACATCGAGGGTCAAAGGGCCTGTTCTGCGCTGTATTGTTCTACGTTCTATGTAAAAGCCGATGAAGTAAATTTATTCAGTCCTGGATAGGAAATAATGTTTTCCTCACCACTCCAATTACATCAGAAGTAAAGATGTTTGTCTTTGTTTCATTGAGTCTCTTGCCCAATCAATTCAATTAATCTCCGTCAGTATTTATGCTCCAAATCCTCCCCTTTCATCTTCCCCATCAGCAGATACTTCTATTCCTTTCTCCCTCATGTATGCATCAACTTCTTAAATATATTCCTCTCTTCACCTCCATCTCGAGTGAGTTGCACATTCTGACCTGTCGCAGGGTGAAAAGGTTTCTCATGAAATCACTATTGGGTTTTCAAAGCCCTTCATCATTTTAAAGGGCTCCATCAGATCATCCTTTAGCCTTGTCTTTTCTGGAGAAAAGCTGCCATGTTTGACACATTTCCAGTGCCTCTGTTTCTTTTGACCAAATGGCAATGACAAATGTTGACAGTGCTCCCAGTGGAGTCACACTTGGTTTCAAATAAGTGAAACATCATTTTCCTCCTTTTCAATTCTATCTCTGTCAAAAGGAGTCCAAATATGGTCTATGCCTTTGCAGAAAGATGTTAACTTCCGAGAGACGTTTGATACTGGAATTACAGGAATGCCATCAGGGATTCAGGACTTCAGTTGGTTGGAGAGAGTGGAACAGCTGATCCTGTTCTCCTTGGATCCTTGAGTCATTGTGATAGAACACAGAGAGAGACCATTCAGCCCTCTTAGATCATGCTGGCTCTGTTAGAACAAATGTTAGTCATTTTTCAATCCCAAAAGCCCTGCAAGTTTGCATGCATCACAGAACCTCCAATTTTAAAACAGAAAGTCATGAATATATTGTTCAGGATGATAAATGAACTGGAATAATTAATTTCAGATACAGTTCAGGAGAAACTTGCAATCGAGGATTCAGCGACGTTGCAGTTAAAACCCGGAAAGTTGAGATGATTCGATAAAATTTATATCTTTCCTTGGCAATACTTACATTTTGTTTTGTTTTTGTTTTGTTTTAGGAAATCACATTTGACAATCTGGTCACTACCTGACAGACCAGCGCGTCATGGAAAGATGTTGAGACAGACATCCATTTTGATAAATGCACTTGAATGTTAATATGCGGTATGATGTTGGGCTATCAGTGGATGTGGAGGTATAATATGCCATACTTGAAAGAAATGGCATGTAAATTCACAGTGAACCTGCACTGCAGAGAGGGCCCCAACACATGCAGCTCCTTGAGAATCAGCCGGACATGAAATTGTTAATGTGGCCGGGGGTAACGAGACAGCATTGTGACATCATCAAGACAGTGACACATTCTCCCGAGAGAAACTGACCTGAAACAGTCCGGAGAGAATCCAACCCACAGGGAATGGTCAGGAAGTCAGTGAGGTTCATTAGGAAGGGGTTATACACTTAGATTGGGATCATTGAGAACTGTCCACGTTTAGGACACAGGCGAATAAAAAGATTGGAGAATCTTTACACCCACATTTGATCTGTTGCTTGAAGCTCATGTATCTGTGTACTGAGTAATTTATAAACTCATGGCACTCCTCAGGAGAAGAATAGGTCAAATCGATGTGACCCCCAGCAGGGGCCAGAACAGAACTGGAAAATAACAAAGTGCAAATGATAGAGGGATGATAAAGAGAACTACAGCATTTCAAAGTGTGGTCTGCAGATATCGTGTTCTGGTTTTGTTGCTAATTAGCATATATTAATTTAAATTTGATAACTATTTTGTTTGCTAATGAATCATTGGCATCACTGGGTCGGGCCAGATTTATTACCCATTACTAATCACTCTGGAAAGGATGGGGCCAGCTATAGTCCATATACTGTTGATAGATCCACAGTGCCATTAAGGCTGACTTCCAGGAACTTGACCAAGAAACGTAGAAGGAACATGATATATTTCCAGGTCAAAGTCAGAAGTCACACAACACCAGGTTAAAGTCCAACAGGCTTATTTGAAATTATAAGCTATCGGGGTGTTCCTCCTTCGTTAGGTTAAGCCCTACTTTATTACTTTGTAACACATCATATTAAAGTGATAAAGTCAGGTGCAGTGTTTAGAAAGCTTGTGTTTTCAAATAAACCTATTGGTCTATAACTTGGTGTTGTGTGATTTTTGACTTTGTCCGCTCCAGTCCAACATCGGTACCTCCAATTTCAGGGATTTTGCACAGTTTGTTGAAGCCCGTTTCCGTGGCTCAACAGATCAGCATCAGGATGTAAATTGGAAAAATGTTGGCTCGAGACCATGTGCTTCAGCTACGTTGGGCAAACAATTTGGGCTCCAAGTCCTTCCATGTAATCCACGCAAAATCCATGACAAGATTGAATTCAAAACACACCCATCAAAGGCTCTCTCTTCCCCTGCTCCACACAGATTGAGACAGAGACAAGGAGAGGGATTTGACCCCTCTCTCCAATTTCCAGCTGCCAGCAGAAAGCGGCCACTGTAGCTTCGATCTGCAGCTTCCTGCCCATCCCTGGGACACAATTTAGAGAAACTCGTTTCTCATGAATGGTTCTTGTCGTGTGAAAGGGTCGAAAATGCTTTTGTTCAATTTGACAACGGGTGCAGCAGATTGTGTCTGTCTTCAGAACTTCTTTAACCAATCTTCTTTGTCCAAACTTGAAGCGGCAAGATTTTGTGATGAGAACAGCAATATAGAAACAAACTCTGCTCACATTTATCGATAAATGAAAAAAAAACACAACTTGTTTGGATAATGAGGGAGCAGCGCTGTGAGGTGAATGTAATAACCACAACCCCGCAGTAACACAGTGGGCCCACTGACATTTTTTACACTGTCCTGCTCTATTACGCACAGGCTATCCAGTAATCTATTACAATGCATTTTCTAATGCATGAGGCCCTCTCTCAGAGGACACCTATGCCTGCAGTGTTGAGTCTGTAGCTTGGTGATTCGCCACGTGGCCGTGATATCATTACTTTCTGGGGTCTGCAAGAATTGTCGCCGCCTGCTGCATCCAATCTCCAAAGAAGCTCTTTAAATGTCATTTGAAATTATTTCTGAAGCAACACTGTTCACACCAACATGTCATTTCCTGCACCAGCCAGAAATGCGTTTGAAATAGCGCATTCCTGTTTGTCCTTCCAGGTATTTGAGAAAGATCTTTCAGAAGCAGTTGATGTGAGGAATGTCCCAGTTTAGCAGGAAGAATGAGGTGGAGCAGTATAAAGTGCAGAGTGATGAAGAAACAATGAGGCAGTAACACAGACAGGGAAGAGGCCGTGTGATTCCTTTCTTTGCTGTGAACAGAGTCTGATTTTGAAATCTGAAATTGAACAATTGCAGCCAAGTGGATGAAATCCTAGCTTTCTGGGGATTGGTCTGTCCTGAAGCCTCTGCCACTGTACGGAGAATTTATTTGATTGATTTTATTTGTGGTTGAAAATGAGGTTCAGTTCCCTGAGGGGGACATGAACACAGATTTACCATCTCAAACTCCAGTCCCATTATTGAGTCTTTCAAAATTAAAATGTCACATGGAAAATATTATTGAGATGAACACTTGAATCGTCAGAGCATACAAGGCTGCAGGCCTAGTGCTGGGAATGGGGATTGATGGGCTGATAAAAGCTCGACAATACAATCATTTTGTAAGACAAAAGAAATCAAAAGCTGCATCATTGGGACACAATTCACGTGCTGCTGCCCTCATCTCTGGTGGTCTAGTGGTTAGGATTTGGCACTTTCACCCCGGCGGTGTGGGTGTGATTCCTGGTCAGAGAATTAGGATTGATTGTTCCTGACAGGGACAATAGCAAAGGTAAAGCAAATCTGAACAGAATTTTTTCAAAGTCTCGGATTAGCTCATGTCCCCGAGAACATCAGAATCAATGCCCCAGCCTCTTAAAGATGGGAATGGTACCTGAACTTTCTCTGATCAGTCAGACAGCTCACCCTTCATTCTCCTCTGACTCCACTTCCCAAAGAGATTCTGAAGTCCAGTGAAGCTGAGACCGGGTGATTTAGTTTGTTTCCTTGCTATTCCCAGTAGCTGCAGTGATTGGATCAGTGGGTTTGGGAAAGCAAAAGGCAGGCATAAGCAGCTTTTGGGAGAATTTCAGCTTTCCCTTCTCTGAAGAGGCTACAATATTTGTGATATTCACTGACAGGAGACAGCGAAAATGTTCCTCTTTCTGCTGAAACTTTCTTTCTGCAGAAATTCTAACATCACTTCGGGTTCATAGCAGGGAGAAAATTAGTTGGGAGTAATAACAACTTTTTGCTCTTCTCAAGAGCCAGTTAGTAGCCAAACCTACAATCTCCTGATCTGTAGTCAGGTGCGTTATCCATTGTGCCACTGGCCCACTCTGCATTAGAGCTTTGCATACTGCAGTTATGGTGTTAACGTGGACATGGGTAGCAATGGTAACATTCACAAAGTGAACAGCGAGCAAAGTTCATCACCGTCATTGCTTCAGTTCACTGGCACAGGCTTTGTGATGCAGCAAGTTTCACCAGCAAAGAAAACACATTTGTCCCCAGGAAACTGCCATTCACCCTATCCGGTCTGCTCATGAGATCACTGCAGTTCTAATAAATCTCAACTCCACTACCGTGCTTTTTCTCCATCACGTGAGGAAAACTTGAGCCCAATCACAGCATTGTATTTTTCTGAAGAAGGGTGTCGTCCCAAAACGTCAATTTAGTGCTCCTCTGATGCTGCTTGGCCTGCTGAGTTCATCCAGCTCTACACTGTGTTATCTCAGATTCTCCAGCATCGGCAGTTCCTACTATCATTGTATATTCGTGTTATTTTTTTGCAAGTTTAGATTCCTTTACTGGCTTGTTTGTGCTTGCAGAAAATTGAATAATATGAAACGAGTGAAAAAGCCCTTCCTGTAATTTAACCCAGTGCAGAGACAACCATATGAGAAAGTTCAAAAAGTGAAAATAATACCTCCATTTCTCCCTGCACAGATATCTCTCTTTACCAGTTGAATACTTGTAGCATTTTTCTTTATAATTGAGACATTCTCACGGGCACATCCTCCCTCAGTCCATGAACATCAGTGCTACCAAAAACTATTTGCTTCAGATTAAAATTGCTCTCCCATTCCTGATATCCCAGTATCTTTTGGGCCATGTCAATTAAAGATGCTCCATGTGCTCATTGACATCCCTATTTCTGGTTGAATCTTCATGGCTGGGCCACTGAGTTTATCTGGTTCCGGGCGTGGGAACTGGGATTATATGGTCATTTCCAGCAGTGGTTACTTCCTTGTGTGAGGGAACTGGTGAATTAACCAATGTTGATCTGCATTTCTTTTTTAAAAATAAATTTTCAACATTTTCCTGCACTATCCCCTAACCGTGTGATGTTTTGAAATTTTGGTCTTGAACAGACTCAGTGACTGACCCTCCCGCAACCTCCGGGCCACAAAATTTTAAAGTTTCACTCCACTCTGGCCTTCCCTGATCTCCATCTGTTATTTGGTAAGTATTCCTGTCATGGAAAATTCATTGTGTACATTCTAAACGATGAACGTAATGTGGAAAACATGTGACCAGTGGCGCAATCGGTCAGTGTGTGATAGTTATATGACAGTGTAGAGGTCTTTGCAATACCCGGTATGAGTTCGAGCTTCACGTGGATTAGCTTTTACTGACATGGGGACAGTACGCTAAGAATAAGGGCCATGTTGAGCGAATTGGACTTTATTGGAAAGTGTCGGTTTCTGTGGATTGAGAAACAAAGCTTTCAGTGGGGACTATCTCAAATATCAACAAATACCCGGCACATATTCAATGCGTGTGGGAACATCTGTGGCGAGAAAACCGAATGTGATGTTTCAGCGTGATAACCTTTCTCACGTGGCTGACCCTGCATTGGCTCCTCTCTGGGGAAAACAAAACATTTTTTACCCTGTTTCATATTCCTCAGTTTGCTGCTAACTGGCAGGATCTATGACAATAATAATAAAAACACGGAATTAGGTTAATCTTATTCTACAGTTTGACTGGTGCATTCAACTTTTGTAAGAATTCATTTAATTCAAGTGCTGCTGAGAAGAACAGAGGCTTGAAAATACAAAAAAAGGCAGAGTCTAGTTGGTGGATTTCTTCGGCAGGGATCAGTAATTATGTAATGGGCACAAAATCATGGTAAATGTGATTATATCTTTAAGATACAAGATAAAATCAGGAATTCTGTCTCTGAGAAACGGTTCACTTCCTGGTTATGATGGTATAATGTTATTTACCAATTAATAAAAGAGCTCTGTTTCATTTCTAGAGCTTCACAGGAAATCATCTGCCACACATTTCAAAACCACGAGAATTTTGAAAGTCGATACTATTCAACTGCACGTGTTCACGAAATTTATTGATACCTAAATTTCCTTTCTGTAATTTTTAAAATCCTGCTCAGTTGTTTAAAAAATTTATAATGCTTCACATCAAATAATATGCCATACCTTATAAAACTATGAATATTTTTATAATCACTTTTAATCAGCCGTTCATGAAATTTCGTCACATCTGCAGTCATTCAATGTCAGATAGATTCCCCACCCACACAACTCGCCATCCCACCATTTATCCCACTCATCCCCGACTACAGACTCTCCCCCCTTGTTAAATACAGTCCTTGTGTGCTTGCTCATATGTCCTTTAAAACGAACTGGAATCTCTTACTGCCTTTGTTTCTGGAATTTTTTTTGTAGATTTTAATATCTCTCTGATGGAATGAAACTCTGCTCCAATGTTTCCTTTGTTATTCACTGACACTCGTGAATTTCTGAACTCTCTGAATTTGATTCATTCGAAAGACAGAATTTTCATCTAATTTAGAATCTCCAAACCTCTCATCATCTGGCAAATCTCCATTTGTTTCCTTCCCAATGTTCTCTGTTCAGTTACAGCATTTCTGATTTTCCCATCATCTCGTGAATATAATCTGCAACTTTTCCACCACCCTGTTAAAACCCGTCTGTGTCCGCTCTAATGAATTTATATCCCTGTGGGACCCATCTGCGTCTTTTCTAATCTGTTTACATATTTGTGGTGAAGAGTGTGGATAAGCATTACACACAATGCTCCAAGTGAGGCTCAACTACAGATGTTACGGTTGTACTGTGATCTCAAGCACCTCACTGTGGGGCTACAGTCACTTCCAGGGCTGACTGGTTGTGGACAGTAAATATCTTCACCAAAGCTAATCATAGACCTGAGATCTAAAAGTTTCAAAAATAACTTCCCTACTTATTGTGTTTCATCTCTCCATATCTGTGTCCCCTTAGTTCATCACTTTGTGCATCCCTGTATTGAATTCGACCTAATGAATAATATATTAATTAAGACATTTCCCGCAACTCTCATTATTCTGAAATCGATGTTGCACAAACTGATATTACGTGTCTACCCCGGTATACAGACCTCTCATACCTGAGATGAATCGAATGGACATTGTTGATGTGAACTCGAAGGCAAGTAATTCCTTCTCTGGTTTAGGGAGAGCATTACTGCGACAACCTGCATTTGTGTGTTCATTCCACCCAAGGCAATTACAGCAAGACCTTCATATTCAGCTTTTACAATGTGTTTGCAGCCAGGGTAAAGCTGAAATCTGCATTTCTCCATGTCTAATGTCTGGCGTGGTGGCCTGCACTTTGCCGTGTAGAATGACACTGAAATTTGTCTGAACACACAGTTCCAAATATTTCAGACAATCTGACATGTGCGTGTCAAACTGATAGAATGCAGTAGTTTAGCAGCACCTGGACACTACAAGGATGTGGTGGCTTGTGGAAAGACACAGGTCTCACAAAGGGGAAATAATGATTTCAATCCCCAATTCTACCCAGCATTAGTTGTCAATCGCTGAACCAAAGTGTGTGCCGTTTCCAACAGTTGGACTCTGGACTCTTGTTGTTCCACTGCTGCCCCATTTAAAGCACCTTTCTCTTTTAAGTCACGGTACAGCAATAATCTTTGGTGATTCTAATGATGATATCAATTGGTCACGCCAGATTGACGAATGTAGTTTGAATGGTGAGTTGATGCGTTGTTATTGGGGCCATTTCTAAGAACAATACTATCCAGAAGCAACTAGAGAGCATGATACCTGTTAATATGCAATGGCACAGGATGCGTTATTGACCTCATATTGAAGACGCCCCTGGGTGTCTGTGATCACAGTGTGACTGAGTTTTATATTTACTATGAGGAAGGGAAGGTTGGTTCTAAAATTAGGACTTAAAACCACATTTAGTCAAATGATAGCAGAACGAAGTTAGGCCTGGCTGAAATGAAGTGGAAAATTAGGTTAAGAGTGTGGTCAGTAGACTTTTAACGGCAGATATTTATGGAGGTATTTCAAAACATTCTAAAAAAGCTACATTCCAGTCAGGAAAAGTTGAAGAGAATGAAGGACCAACCACGTCTAAGGAAGGAATGTAAAGATAAGATGAAGTTGAAATAAAAGTTCCACAAAAAATGTTCATATTCAGACGTATGCACACAGGTCACATTGTTTAGGTGAGCACGTTTTCTCTACCACCTTTTCGTCAGTACTATGAGTTCTGAAGAAGAGTCGCTGGACTTGAGACATTAATTCTGCTTTCAGGATGGCGCTGACATCGTGTGACTTCTTATGGCATCCCCAGAGCAGATCTAACCCTCGCATTTCTCCTTACTGTCCTACACTTTTAAACTTATATGAAGTCTGAAAGAATAATGTTCTTTCAAATCTAGTTACATTTTGAAGGATGCTGTAATCGTACGGATCCAAGTACTGACCGTGCTGGACTCACAGACCCAGGACAGCAAATAATGCTGATCTTGCTAACTTTGATGTTACTTAGTGCTTGCCCCGCACAATGTAACCAGTATGCCTCTGTCTAAATCTTTTTACAACCTCTGATCACTACATCCTTTCATACAATGATCTGCTTATCCTCCTTGTAAACAAAGCTTTACACTGCTCTCTGCTACACTTGGCAACCAATCAATCATTTTCACAGATGATGCCAGTCATGCTGCATTTCTCCAGAAATTGCTGCTGTTGTTCGGAGAACTTTGTTCGGACTGAACGCTGGGCTGCAGGAAAGGTGCAAGTGTCCGAGAGGGCGTACAGAGCACATTGACCAGGGTATTGCCTGGGCTGGACCATTTCCTCTGTGAAGGTAGACAATCGAGGCTGATGTTGTTTCTCTGAGAACAGAGAAAGTTGAGAGGAACTTATTAACGTGCTCAAAATTATAAAGGAATAGATGTAGGAAGTATAATAAACTTCATCTAATTGAAAAGGATGATTAACCATCGATTTTGAATAAAAGCAAGGGACAGAGGACTTAGAGGAAATTTAAGGACGATGTGTTTCTCCCGCAGAGAGTTCTGGCTTTCTGGAATTCACTGCCTGGACGTATGGTTAAGCTAAGAATAATCAGATCATTTTAGGAATGTTTAGATGATTACTTGAAGTGCCAGATCACACAAAGATAGGACCCAGGTACTGTAAAGCAGGGACAAACTCATACAAAAAGTTGGAAAGCTCAGCAGGTCTAGCAGCATCTGTGAAGAAAAGCCAGAGTTTGGGTCTGCTGACCCTTCCTTCCCAGGGATAAAACAGATACTTAATGAAAGACGCAAGGGTAATGTGCCAAAGTTAACTTTCTGTACTGTTAGACTTCAGCAGCTGTGAAGCAACGGAGAGCACGTTGGGCTTCGAAAGGATTATTAACCGTGTTAGTCAAACATTGTGGGTTTAAGTCTCACCAGAGTCAAGTTTTAGTTCACATTAGATAGGAGTCAATGATGGTGTGTAGAAGCCGATTCATTGTCACTTCCTGTTGTCTCAGTCCATACCGCTGAAGAGAGGAAGCTTGTCAGATTGTCAGGGTAAGCTTTCTGGAAATAAAACCGCAAGTTACTGGAAAAGCTCAGCAGATCTGGCAGCATCTGTGGGCAGAGAAACAGGGGTCACGTTTCAGAACTTCTTCAGAACTGTTTTCTCCCACAGGCAGTGCCAAAACTGTTGAGTTTTTCCAGCAGTTTCTGTTTTAGTTTCAGGCTCCCAACATCCACAGGTCTTTACGTTAGCCATCATAACAACATCAAAAAGCCTTTGAGATGACTCACTGGATAAGATTTCCATTTGGGGAGCATTTTCCTGACCGCATTAAAAACCCAGAACTGAACTGCAGAAACAGAACTGACAGAGTGAGAACAGCATTGGCTCCAGCCTTTGTGGCTTCAAACCACCAAACTCACGTCAATTAGGTGTAAGTACTGACCCATTGTGCCACAGAAGCGAGTAAGCAACTGATTTGCATGATCCCTTAAAGCTGGCTCTGAGTAAATTGCTCTGAACAAAACAGCGAGGAAGGATCCCCTTCAGGTAGCTATACAGAGGTTTTAGCCTCTCCCTCTGAAAGCATGGACTGTTCTGAAACTGTGCCCCGTATTTTTTCTTCACATTGACGTCAGAGTCTTGATGACAGGTTCCCAACCCTGATGAACATCAGTTAATTAGTTGGTGATTTAATGATGAGACGGCAGCTTTTATGGTCACTATTCCCCTGTGTCAGCCCGAGAAATTACTAGATCATTCATCTTGGCTTCACAAGCTACCTTTCTTTTTTGTGTTATCTTATGCTCCTTTCCTTTGTTCCGGTCAATTCCACGTTGTCTTGGAATTTGAGGATGTGCAGTTGGGAGACAGGATCTGACAGAATTGCTTCATTTGAATAGAAGATGAATATCATCAGATTTTGAATATGGAAGGTGGATGCACCACTCACAGGGAAGAGAAACTGTGCACAGGTTCAGTCTGTGGACGAGGCTTCAGGGGATCAACTGACTTTTTGAAACGAAAGCAATGCCACACTCACCAGGAAACTATGGAACTGTGGGGGCTGTTGGAAGAGTTACAATTACCCATCCAGGCTGCAAACACATCGGTGCAATCACACCAGGAAGAAACTGTTCACTTGCTTCGTCTGTGAGAGGGCATTCACAGCAGTTTCACACTGGAAAGAGGCTGTTTCCCTGCTGTCGGAGTGGCACGGAATTCATTTAGCCATCCCACCTGCTGACACAACAGGGAGCCCACGCTGGGGAGAGACTATTCACCTGCTCCGAGTGTGGGAAGGATTTCTCCCGGCATCCGGGTTGTTGAAACACCAACAGGTTCACTCTGAAGAGATACCCATCAAATGTGTAGATTGTGGGAAGTGATATACCATCAACGTGTTCACACTGAAGGAAGGACCGTTCATGTGCTCTCACTGTGAGGCTAGGTTCAGGACATCATCAACCCTCACTCTACATCAGCAAATACACACTGGGGAGAGGTCTTTCACCTACTCTGTGTGTGGGAGAAAATTCACTCAGACATATAACTTGATGAAACACCAGTGGGCTCACAAGTAACTTCAGTAATTGGATATTTCTTGTGCTTGTTCATGGGATCATGGCATCAGAAGCTCAGCAAACTTTTATCATCCGTTCTAACTGCACAGAGGATGGTTCAGAATCAAACTAATGGTTACAACATGGATTCACATGGAGGTCAGAATAACAATGGTTCCCAGACCCGATGGCACTGAGTTGATTTTCTGGTCTCTTGTGCTGTTTCTGAAACAAAAGTGAATAATTTGTTACAGTTGATTTAAAAGTGAAAGACCAAAATGGGTTTTATTCTGATTCAGCTTCTGTTTTCTCAGTTGTTATTGACAACCTCATGGCCCTCACTCCATCAGCTGTTCCAGAGGGGGTTACAGGAAAAGGGGGATGGCCAACTGTATCTGGTCACTCAAAGGGTCACTGGACCCGAAAGGTTAGCTCTGATTTCTTTCACAGATGTTGGCAGGCCTGCTGAACTTTTGCAGCAATTTCTGTTTATGTTTCTGATTTCCCTGCAATCGCATTTTTTGGTATATTTTTCAATATTCACCTTGTCTGTTTCAGGGAAGCCTCATTGATAGGTTTGGTGGGTTTTAGAAATTGAAAGTCAGGCTACAGATGCTCTCATTGGCAGAACAAGCTTGAGGGGCTGAACGGTTTACTCCTGTTCCTATAAAAGTTTTCCATCTACATCTTGTGGGAACATTTCCCCTCACTGCTCACTTCACATCCGTGACTGTTACATTACATGCTATTACTGGCTGAACAAATCTCCTGTGTTTGCACTAAGTCTGTTCCTATTCAGTGCCCCATCTTCGCCTGCTCGGGCTTGACTCTCATCAGAGAATTTTGTCTCTTCTGCAGAAATTCACCAAAGATCCTCAGGCAGCACCTTCCAAACACATAACCACTTCCATCTGGAAGACCGAGGGCAGAAGATATTTGGGAAGATCACCACCCCGACGTTCCCCTTCAAGTCACTCACCTTCCTGACTTGGAAATATATCACTGTTCCTTCACTGTCGCTGGGTCAAAACCTTGGAATTCCCTCCCTAATAGCATTGTGGGTCACTACACATCAGGAGGACTGCAGCTGTTCAAGAAGGCAGCTCACCACCACCTTCCCAAGGGCAACTACAGATGGGCAAGAAATGCTGGCCCAGCCAGGGATGCCCACATCCCACACATTAATTTAAAAAATACTGTGTGAACAGTCACAACAGGAGGATCCTGGTGTCTCATTCCCCTGGAACAAAAACAAAGTTGCTGGAATAGCTCAGCAGGTCTGGAAGCATCTGTGACCCTTCCTCACTCCCCTGGGATTTACCAAACCCGTTTATTATTTCCACTTCCTCTTTCATTCCGACTCTTTAGTTTCTCAATTTCAGTCCACTTGCCTTGTGAGCTCTTCAACAACCCCATTTGGGAAAATGAGAGAAAGCTGAAATTAACGCAGGGAACTAGGAAGTGGGCAGAAGTATGAGGAGAGGCCACATCAAAGAAAGCTCCCATTCCAACAACAGAGCTTCTCAAAACACAAAGGCAGCATGAAAGCTTGAGCTGAATGAACATGGTGATGTGGGGGCTGTCATGAGGAAAATGTGACCATGATCACAAATGTTTAAGATCACAGGATCCCGACAGTGCAGAAAGAGGTCATTCAGAGCATCTAGTCTGCATTAGCTCTCTATCCCACCCTGCTCCCTATAACGCCACATTTACCGTAGCTATCCCAACTGCCGAACCTGCACACTCAGGGACAATTTAGTGCGGGCAATCCACCGAAATTGCATTTTTGGACTGTGGGATGATCACAGTTTAGCTCTAAAGAAGCGAGATTGTGGATTAAGGCTCAAAAAAACCTCAACTCTGAAACAATTTCATGGTTTTTGTTTCCAAAATTAAAATCTGGGGAAAGCTGCAGCCACAACCATTTCAGTTTCCCTCTGGAGGAAGCGAATTCAAAACTCTGACCCGGAGGCGCTGTGAGTTGACCGAGGCCTGGGACCAGAAATTTAACAGATTCTGAGCAAGTTGGGGGTGAGACAAGGGCAAAAGGCACATGTCACAGGGGGAAGGAAGGAGAGATTAAATTTCAGAAATGCTGTTCGTCCCTCAAGGCTGCAGGGAATGGAGTTTGGGCTGGAAGAGAAACAAATAAACAAAAGATGTGCCTGGAGCCAGGTGTGCAGTGGACCCAGACACAAATTGAAACAAGAAATGTAAACAAATTGGGGCAGAGTTCACAGGCTGATATTGTTCATCTCAATGATGAGGCCAGAAAGCTGTAAAGTCTGTCTCGTTCTATTCCAGCCAACACACACATGATGGGCCAAGGGTGAATGCTGCTGTCCAGCCAACAATACGCACATCACACAAATGAATTAAAAAAGGCCTTGATCTGCGCTGTAATTTTCTGTTACTTTTGTTCTGACATTTGCAGTTTGTTTCTCATGATGGTTATAACCCTAAAATTGAACGAGAGTTTAGTATCCGAGAGAAATGTAAAATAAGTCAGCTTTGCTTCAAGCACATCACTGTAGCTTGTTGCATTTGTCCTGAGGGTTGAACAGCACCTGGAGCTCAGAAAGGACAATCTCAGGGTGGGGGGTAGGGGGAATCGTGCACAGCAACAGAGCTTCAGTCGGGGCAAATCCTTCAGGCTCACACTGAGGCGGTCAGATGGCACTTTACTCTTTCACGTCTCTCTTCATTGACAGCCAAGCCACGATGTGGGTTAATCCTGCTGTGTGTAAGAAATGTGTCCCCGCTACTGTCTTCCATGGCTCACAGCTCCTTGACAGGGAACAGAATCTCGTTTCCAACTAGGTTTAGAGTCAAGGGGAAGTACAACGGTCAATGCCGATGAAGGGTCTGTGCCTGAAACATCAGCTTTTGTGCTCCTGAGATGCTGCTTGGCCGGCTGTGTTCATCCAGCTTCACACTTTATTGTCAAAAAACAATATTTCACTTTGTGGATATTTTCATGTGACAATGTTTTTTTTATTTCAAAAGCCTTACATCAGGTTTAATCCAATCAAACACAAAACAGCCCTCTTGATTTACACCCAAACGACATCCCTGTACTCCTGAGAACGTGAGATTTGGACACAGACACAAGATGCTGCTGGTGTAAGTTATCAGCAAAATGGCTTCTAGCCTGGGAACTGTAGATTGTGCTGGAGCTGCTCTTTTCGCCTAGGAACTGTGAGTTCTGCGAGAGCTACATAAATAATGCAGGAATGATAAGATAACGCAGTACTAACAATTCTAGCTGACCTTCAGTTGCAAATGTTGTGGCGCTATGTGGTGAGATAAAAGTAACCTATGTGTTGTGATGTAAGTTGTTTACCAGTTAATGTTATAGGATTATGTAACTGTCAATGAAGCAATATCATGTATTGATTGTTTGAATACACTGTGCGATCACACAATGTACCCTGCTTTCAGAAAAGTACAGAAATGTCTTTGTATTAGGCTGTGGATTGCAGCTCCTCTGAAGAATACGGAAGTCCTCAACTTCTGTGTTTTACGGATGATCTGTACCCGGCCGT
Source organism: Stegostoma tigrinum (assembly GCF_030684315.1). NCBI lineage: Eukaryota > Metazoa > Chordata > Chondrichthyes > Orectolobiformes > Stegostomatidae > Stegostoma > Stegostoma tigrinum. The sequence goes on along the minus strand of NW_026728217.1, from coordinate 76,232 downwards.
ATGATGAAATAAAGCGTAAAGTCTTAAACAGCCAGACCAACTGTGAGTGTTCATTGACTGATCACGGAACCGAGAGACCCCACCGGGGTTCGAGATTTACACAGGGATTGGGTGAATCCTGAGAGGAGTGTAAGGGCAGTTGGAGTACGCTTCAGAAGGAGATCACCACTGATGCAAAGTGGCAGCAGTCTGTACCGTCTACAAGATGCACTGCAGTGACTCAGCAAGGCTCCTCCAACAGCACCTTCTGAATCTGCAGTCTTTACCATCCAGAAGGACAGGGGCAGCAGTCACATGGGAACGCTACCACCAGCTAGATCCCCTCTAGGCCACATACCGCGCTGACCTGGAAATATAACGTGGAGATGCTGGTGTGGGATTGGGGTGGACAAAGTCAGGAGTCAGGTAACACCAGCTTATAGATCAACAGATTTATTTGAAATCACAAGCTTTCTGAACGCTGCACCCAACTTTGTCACTTTCTCATGATGTGTAATAAAGTAATAAAGTGGTGCTTCATCTGTCAAAGGTGGAACACCCCGAAAGGTTATGATTTCAAATAAACCTGTTGGACTTGAACCTGGTGTTATGTGTCATCTGACTTTGGCCTGGGAATATACCATGCTCCTTCTGTGTCGCTTGGTCACATTCCTGGAAGTCTCCCTCAATAGCACTGTGGATCTACCAACAATACATGGACCATAGCTAGCTCCATCCTCTCCAGGGCGGTTAGCGATGGGCAATAAATCTGGGCATACAGTAATGCCAATGACTCATAAGCAAATACAATATTTAGATCAGTGAGGGAGGGATGGGGAGGGAGTGAGGGAGGGATGGGCAGGGAGCGAGGCAGGGGCAGGAGAGGAGGGAGCAAGAGAAGGAAGGTGAGGGGGAGGGAGCGAGGGAGTGGTGATGGAGTGAGGGGGGAGAGCGGGAGTGAGGGGGCACCACTGGGAAGGAGGGAACAAGTGAGGGAGCAAAGGACAGGGATCAGTGGACAGGGAGTGAGGCGTGGGGAGGAAGGGAGCAAGGGACGGGGTAGGGAGGGAGTGAGGGATGGGGAGGGATGGAGGGAGAATGTGACAGGGAGTGAGCAAGGGGCAGGAAGGGGAGGAGCAAGGGAGTGAGGGATGTGGAGAGTGGGGCCGAGGAACGCAAAGGGAACAATAGGACGGGGAGTGAGTGAGGGAGGGAGGCATAGGGAGGGAAGGAGTGAGGGTTGCAGGGGAGTGAATGAGGAGTGTGGGAGGTAGTGACGGGGATCGAGGGAGTGGGGGACCGGGATTGATTGAGTGAGGGACCAGGATTGAGGGACTGAGGGCGAAGATCCAAGGACGGGTGCGAGAGGCCGAGGGACCGGGGGAGGGAGTGAGTGAGGGAGGATGTGAGGGACAGGGATGGACGGAGTGGAGAGAGGAGGAAGGAGAGAGTGTGGGAGCAAGGGACGGGGAGGCAGAGTTTGAGGGATGAGGAAGGGAGCGATAGGGAGGGAGCGATGGAGGGAGGGACAGGGAGGAGGGAGGGAGCAAGGGGCACGGTAAGGGTGGGAGTGAGTGACAGAGAGGGGGCAAAGGAGGGAGTGAGGGATGGGGAGTGTGAGACGGGGAGCGAGGAATCGAGGGACAGGGAGTGAGGGACAGGGAGTGAGGGATGTGGGTAGGGAGGGAGCAAAGGATTTGGAGTCAGGGAGCAAAGGACAAGGCATTGACGGGGAGGCAGCAAGGGATGGGGAGGGGGAGGGAATTAGGGACGGTGAGGAGGCAGGGAGCAAGAGGCGTGGTAAAGTTGGGAGTGAGGGATGGAGAGGGATCAAGGGAGGGAGTGAGGGATGGGGAGGGAGAGATGGGGAGCAAGGGACAGGGAGCGATCGAGTGAGGGATGGAGAGGAAGGGAGCAAAGGATGTGAGTAGGGAGCAAGGAAGGGGGAGGGAGCGAGGGAGGAATGGGGAGGTAGCGAGGGAGGGGAGAGGGTGAGAGGGATGGAGAGGGGGGTGAGAGGGACGGTAGTGGTCGGGGTGGGAGTGAGGGAGAGACGGGCAGCGAGGCAGTGAGGGATGGGGATGAAGGGAGGAAAGGACCTGGTTAGGGAGGGAGCAAGGGAGGGAGTGAGGGAAGGGAGGTACGGGGACATGGGGAAGGGAGGGTGGGAGCGAAGGACGGGGTGGCAGTGAGCAAGGGATGAGGAAGTGACTGGAAGGGATCAAGTGAGGGCGGGAAAGGAGAAGGGGAGGGAGAGACGGGGGAGGGACGGGAGTGGGGAGCACACGATGTGGAGGGAGCGAGGGAGGAACAGGGAGGGGGTTGAGAGGAAAGGACGGGAAAGGGCAGTGAGTGAGGGAGAGGGGAAGGAGCGAGGAAGGGGCGGGGAGGGTGGGAAGGAGGGAGGGAGGGACTGAAGGACGGGGAGGGAAGGAATGTGGAGGGAGCGAGGAAGGAGCGAGGGATGGGCAGGGAGGGAGTGAGGAGGGAGCGAGAGGGGAGAAAGGAGGGGGCAAGCCGGGAGCGATGGGCCATTAGATGGACTGAGCATGGGACGAGGAGGGAATGAGGGACAGGGAGGGAGCGAGCGAGGGCGTGCAGGATGGAGACGGAGGGAGAAAGAGATGTGGGTGATGGGGAGGTAGGGAGAAAGGAATGGGGAAGGGAGTGAGGGAGGGATGGGGAGGGGGGAGTGAGGGAGGGATAGACAGGGAGGGAAGGAGCGAGTGATGGGGTGGGAGAAAGGGAGGGAGCGAGGAACAGAGAAGGAGTGACGGAGGGAGTGAGGCATGGGGAGGGAGCGAGGGAAAGGGAGCGAGTGAGGGAGAGAGTGAGAATGGAGCGAGGGAGGAAGCAAGGCAGAAGTGAGGAAGGAGCAAGGGAGGGGAGAGGCAGAGGGAGGGAGCGAGAGAGAGTGAGCAAGTGAGGGAGAGAGTGAAAACGGAGCGAGGGAGGAAGCAAGGCAGAAGTGAGGAAGGAACTAGGGACGGGGCCAGAGTGAGGGAGGGAGCGAGGAGGTAGCAAGCGGGGAGCAAGGAAGGAGCAAAGAGGGAGGAACGGACTGATTTAGGGACCGAGCGAGGGATAGGGAGGGAGTGAGGACGGGCTGGGAGTGAGGGAACAAGAGACGGAGATGGAGAGGTGTGAAACAAGGAGGCGAGTGACAGGGAGCGAGGAAACAGGAACGAGGGACAGCGAGGGAGCGAGTGAGGGAGGGAGGGACAGGGAGGAAGCAAGGAATTGGGTGGGAAGGAGTGGAGAACGTGGAGGGAGGGAGCGAGTGATGGGGGCGAAGCAAGGGAGGGAGCGAGGGACAGAGAGGGCGCAAGGGATGGAGTGAGGGTTGGGGAAGGAGTGAGGGACGGGTAGGGAGCGAGGGACGGAGGGGAAGCGAGTGAATGGCGGATGAAGCGAGTGAGTGAGAGGCAGAGGGAGGGAGGGAAAAGGGATGACAAGGGACAGAGGGATGGGAAGGGAATGAGCGAGGCAGTCAGGGACAGGGAGAGAGTGAGGCATAGGGAGGGAGGGAGGCAGGGACGGGATGGGAGGGCCTGGGAGCAAGGGATAAATGATCAGGGACCGAAGGGCGGGAGCGATGGACGGGGAGTGAGGGGTGTGTGGGAGGCAGGGAGTGAGGGATGAGTGAGGGAGTGACGGGGAGGGATCGAGGGAGGGAAGGACTGGGATGGGGGAGGGAGAGAGGGAGGGGTGTAGGGAGCGAGGGACGCAGGTGGAGGGTGGGAAGGACGGAGGGACTGGGAGGAAAGAAGTGAGCAAGGGACAGGGAGCGAGGGAGTGAGCCATGGGGATGAAGAGAGCATGGGACGGGGGTAGGGAGGGAGCAAGGGGCGGAGTGAGAGAGAGGGTATGAGGGTCTGGGTGGGAGTTAGTGAGGGACAGGGAGGTAGCGAGGGATGGGGAGGGAGTGAGGGAGGGAGCAAGGAGGTGGGGGAGCAAGGAGGGCGCAAGTGGGGAGCTATGCCTGATCGAGGGATCGAGCGAGGGATGGGGAGGAAGCAAGAAGGGACAGCAAGGGAGCGAGGGAAAGGGAGGGAATGAGCGAGGGAATGAGGGATGTAGAGAGAGTCAGGTACAGTTTGGGAGCGAGGGAGTTAAGGATGGCGAGGGAGTGAGGTATGGGGAGCGAGTGAGGGAGCTATGGATGGGGAGGCAAAGAGGGAATGAGGATGGAATGGGAGCGAGGAAGCAACTGAGTAAGGGAGAGAGGGATGGAGCAAAAGAGAGAGGGTCAGAGCGAGGGAGCAAGGGACCGGGAGGGAGGGACCGATAGATGGGGAGGGAGGAAGCAAGTGATGGGGAGGGAGTGAGTGAGGGAGCGAGGGAGGGAGAGAGGAAGTGTCAGCGAGTGAGCAAGGGGCAGGGAGGAAGGGAGTGAGGGACAGGGAGAGAGGGAGTAATGGAGCGAGGGACGGGATGTGCGCTTGGGAGGGAGCGAGTGACATAACGGGAGTGAGAGAGGGAGCGAGTGGCAGGGAGGGAGTGACGGAGGGAGGGACTGGAGCAAGGGACGGGAGCAAAGGACAAAGGAGAGAAGGATGGGAAGACAGCTCGCAATGGGATCAGGGGATGGGGAGGGAGTGAAGGATGGGGAGGGAGCGAGGGACAGGGAAGGACAAGGACGGGGAGAGACAAGGAGGGAGCAAAGAACAGGGAAGGAGGGAAAGGGATGAAGGAACAGGGAGAGGGACAGGGAGGTAGACAGGGTTGGACGGAAAGGGTGGGAGCCTGTTTCTCTCAACACAGAGACAAACAACAATACAGTTTGCTGTGCTGCTTGGCACTTTTTAATGAACGTTAATTACATATTGAAGTTATGGATGCAGTCAGTGGAATGGGGCCTTTTCTCTTTGGCCTGTGAGTTGAGAGAAACATTGACATGTTTCCCTGTAACCCCCTGTGGGATAAGGTTGGATAAACCAGCACTACCCTCAGTCTGTTACCATAGCGACAGGCTGCTTCATTGCTGAAACATTGAACTGAAATGAGAAAATCCCGGATGGATTGATTAATGAGTGAATTTGATTGATGGATGAATTTGGGTAAAGGGATATTTCAGCACATTCTTCAGCTGCTGCCTGAACTTAGTCTGGGTCACGGCATAAATCGCGGTGTTTGTGCAGCAACTGAGGAGCTGCAGCATGAAGCCCAATTACTGCACAAAGGGATGTAGATGCATTGAGTCATACCCCAGAAACCGCATCCGGAACCATATAGAAAACACCATTAACATTGACCATAACAGGATGAAATTGGCCGAGATCACAAACAGTAAAATGATGGATTTTTTTCGATTTCTCATTTCTGTGTCACACTGACCGTCCCCATTGGTGTGAGCCCGGAGTCTCCTGCGGGTTCTGCTGGTCACTAAAATGTGTCTGACGGTGAAAACATTGAGCAGCAGAATCAGGAGAAATGGGAGAGCCGGGGTTAGAATGTGGTGGAGGAACTCGATTGTGACCCAGACACGAGAGTCATAAACATCGATTGTTCCAGCACAAAACCAGGGGGTGCTCCCGAGCGAATAGTGAGCTGTGAGCATGAAATACCAGAAAATGTTCTTTAAACAGCTCAGCACAGTCACTGTTCCCAGAACCACAGCCGCCGTTTTCTCACTGCAATATTTACTTTTCTGCTTCTGGCAACAAATGGCCACAAATCGATCAAAGGTGAAAATGACAGTGAACCAGACAGAACAGTCAGTGGCTGCATAAAGCAGGACGGCGTGGATATTACACACGGGGATGGACTGCAGGAAATAAAACTGTTCCTGATAAACAATGGGAGTGTGTCTCAATGTCAGGTCGAGGATAATGGCCAGTAGATCCGCCACTGCCATGGCCCCCGGTAACGTCTGACACATGGAGACAATCCACAATCTTTGTAAAGCAGGACATTGATCGTCACTACGTTAACTGTGAGGAAGGAAAACAAACAAATTATACATCAGTCTGGAGGCAAAGTTACCAGTTTGATTGAGGCTCCAGTGACATTTTCAAATGTATCGCTGATTTACTGAAAAAAAAGCTGAATTAACCCGTAGTAATGTCTCAATTTGTTTTATTTCACAAAAAAAACTAACATAAAATACAAGAAACTCTCCCTCCTGAAAGACACAAACACACATCCGTAAGGACAGATGGCTTCTCGAACATTCCCACAGACTCAATCGCTCGAGATTAGGCTCAGGTCATTTCCTTACAGTTCCTGATACAGAGGGTGAAGACGTTGCTGTCCTGAAGGATACTCTCCCAGTTCCCTGAAGACAAACGGAGGGTGGAAATTTCAGTCTTTTCGTCCACATTGTGGTCAAGTTTTGTTCGTGAAGAATCATGAACACAGGGGAAATGTATTCACCCCTTTAACTACAAGAGGGGAATTTGAACAGTGTCTCCTTCTCTCTGGAATGTAATCTTTTCCCTCGGGATCTTAACTTTCGTTCAATTAACTGGCATCCAACTGTTCACAAATAATGTCGGATACAGAATGTTCCGGGGAATGTCGGTTACAGAATGTTCCGGGGAACGTTGGATACAGACTGTTCCGGGGAATGTCGGTTACAGAATGTTCCGGGGCTGTCGGATACAGAATGTTCCGGGGAATGTCGGTTACAGAATGTGATGGAGTCATAAAAGACCCATATCACAAAGGCCCTTCTGTACATCAGCTTTGGTGAGACCCACTCAGCCTCGCGGTGGAAATCTCTCCCCAAACTCAACACAACTGGCAAACACAAATTAAAGGCATTGCCAGATCAGCTGAAGTGGCCAGTTATCTCACATTCTCAATCCACCTCACAGAACCAGCCCAGACACCACAAACCCAGATGGAATATCTGTTCAGCATGGAGCTCTGTGCAGACCAGGCTAGTGTCCTGCTCAATACAACCCGGCAATCTGTCCAGAGTGGGACACTGTGCAGACCTCACCAGCCAAATAGATATCAGTCCAGCACGGGGAGCTGTGCAAACCACACCAGTGCATTGATCTATAAACCTGGACCAGGTATCGCTCCAGCACGGGGGGCTGTGAAGTGAACACCACTGAACTGATATGTAAACCTGGAGCAGTTACCCTCCCAGCATGTAAATCTGTACAGACCACCCCAGTGCAGTGCTCGGTGTGTTAAATCACTGCCCAGCGTGGGGAAACTTGCAGCCCATGCTGGAAGTGACGGGATGTGCGGTTTCAATCCATTTACAGCTCCATATCTCCAATGTGCCAAGACAAGGGGTGCCATGGGTGTGAGAATCACTGCCAGAGAGAGATGGGGGGGAATCAGTTTAAATACACACAAATGGGATGGGTTGTGAATGTAGACATAAAGGGGGAGATTGAGAGACTGTGTCATCGAAGGATGTGTTCACAACTTTAGAATGCTGACGGGTAGACATACTCCCCAACACTGAAAACACTACATCGATCCAACATTGTCGACTGATTCAATCCGGACACATCACCACTTCCACCTCACCTACACCATCACTAACAGCAGGGCCATGCACATTCAATTTCATTCCCTCCCTCCCTTTCCCTCATTCCAGTAGGAACCGCCTAGAATAGGACAGAAAAGGCCAAGCGGGCTGGTGGTGTTCCCCACATCAGTTCCCTCACCCACCTTCCCCCGCCGCATGGGGAGGTGCCTGGAATGAACCGGAGAGAACCAGGACGACCTGTGTGGAGATTTCAAAATATACACGTTCCACCGACCAAGTAAGGAGCAATGTTCAGTGAAGGGTAATTCTCACTTTAACCCCACTGTCAGTTCCATTTCCACCTGGCACAGCTTAGAAACCGTGTCCCTGATGCCATCTCCGTTTTATATCGAGCTGGTACAAATGGAATCCCCACGGTCTCGGTGGGCAGGAGGGTGGGCTCACAACACATCGTCTCCACCAGCTCCCAGGAAGGGAGCACAGAGTCTCCCTCCTACACCTCCTCCTTCAGACAGCTCAGATACTGAAACTAACCTGTAATATTTACTAGTCTCCCAACTTGTCCTTACATCTTCAATAATCAAGCATTGAAAATCTCACAGAGTCACAGTCCCCATGGAACAACTGAAATACTGTCACACTCACTGGAGTGAGCAAATAGTGATGTACTCTCATGGAGTGACTCAAATAATGAAATGCTGTCCACGGAATAACAGGAATCCTGGCACACACCAGATGGAATGAATGAAATATTGACAAACCACAGAGCCAGAAAATTTTTGGTAGGCTCCCCTTATTTGTGTAAGTATCGGTGTGTTTGCATGTGTTTCTCTGTGTGAGGCAGGTCTGACAGTCGCTGAGATAATGGGAACTGCAGATGCTGAAGAATCCAAGATAATAAAGTGTGGAGCTGGATGAACACAGCAGGACAAGCAGCATCTTAGGAGCACAAAAGCTGACGTTTCTGGCCTAGACCCTTCGTCAGAGAGGGGGATGGGGAGAGGGTTCTGGAATAAATAGGGAGAGAGGAGGAGGCGGACCAAAGATGGAGAGAAAAGAAGAGAGGTGGAGAGGAGAGTATAGGTAGGGAGGAAGGGAGCGGATATGTCAGTCCAGGGAAGACGGACAGGTCAAGGAGGTGAGATGAGGTTAGAACGTAGGAAATGGAGGTACAGCTTGGGGTGGGAGGAAGGGATTGGTGAGAGGAAGAACAGGTTAGGGAGGCAGAGACAGGCTGGGCTGGTTTTGGGATGCAGTCGGGGGAGGGGACAAACTGGGCAGGTTGTGTGGTGCAGTCGGGGGAGGGGATGAACTGGGCTGGTTTTTGGATGCGGTGGGGGAAGGGGTGATTTTGAAGCTGGTGAAGCCCACATTGATACTATTGGGCTGCAGGGTTCCCAAGCGGAATACGAGTTGCTGTTCCTGCAACCTTCGCGTGGCATCATTGTGGCACTGCAGGAGGCCCATGATGGACATGTCATCTAAAGAATGGGAGGGGGAGTTGAAATGGTTCGCGACTGGGAGGTGCAGTTGTTTATTGCAAACCGAGTGGAGGTGTTCTGCAAAGCGATCCCCAAGCCTCCGCTTTGTTTCCCCAATGTAGAGGAAGCCGCACCGGGTACAGTGGATGCAGTATACCACATTGGCAGATGTGCAGGTGAACCTCTGCTTAATATGGAAAGTCATCTTGGGGCCTGGGATAGGGGTGAGGGAGGAGGTGTGGGGGCAAGTGTAGCATTTCCTGCGGTTGCATGGGAAGGTGCTGGGTGTGTTGGGGTTGGAGGGCAGTGTGGAGCGAACAAGGGAGTCACGGACAGAGTGGTCTCTCCGGAAAGCAGACAGGGGAGGGGATGGAAAAATGTCTTGGGTGGTGGGGTCGGATTGCAGATGGCGGAAGTGTCGGAGGATGATGCGTTGCATCCGGAGTTTGGTGGGGACGTGTGTGAGAACGAGGGGGATCCTCTTTGGGCGGTTGTGGTGGGGGCGGGGTGTGAGGGATGTGTTGCGGGAAAAGCGGGAGACGCGGTCAAGGGCGTTCTCTACCACTGTGGGGCGAACGTTGCGGTCCTTGAAGAACTTGGACATCTGGGATGTGCGGGAGTGGAATGCCTCATCGTGGAAGCAGATGCGGCGAAGGCGGAGGAACTGGGAATAGGGGATGAAATTTTTGCAGGAGGGTGGGTGGGAGGAGGTGTATTCTAGGTAGCTGTGGGAGTCGGTGGGCTCGAAATGGACATCAGTTACAAGCTGAGACGGAGACTGTGAGGTCCAGGAAGGTGAGGGATTTGATGGAAATGGCCCAGGTGAACTGAAGTTTGGGGTGGAAGGTGTAGGTGAAGTGAATGAACTGTTCGAGCTCCTCTGGGGAGCAAGAGGCGGCGCCGATACAGTCATCAATGTACCGGAGGAAGAGGTGGGGTTTGGGGCCTGTGTAGGTGTCGAAGAGGGACTGTTCCACGAAACCTACAAAGAGGCAGGCAGAGCTGGGGCCCATGCGGGTGCCCATGTCCACCCACTTTGTCTGTAGGAAGTGGGAGGAATCGAAAGAGAACCAGAGAAATTCTGATAGGTTCCCCGTATTTGTGTAAGTATCGGTGTATTTGTGTGTGTTTCTGTGTGTCTCTGTGTGGGGCAGGTCTGACAGTCTCTGTGATGTTTGATGAGATGCAATGCCACCCTCTGCTGGCCTCCACACACCACTGCACAGGCAGCAGCAGAGGATGGGAACCATCAGGGATTTTTTCAGAGAGGGCCTGGGAGGGCAGCAGCGCACGACACCATCCAAACTGATTTCTTCCTCATGTACTTATCGAAATGTCTTTTAAGTATTGTAACTGTACCCACTTCCACCATTTCATCTGGAATTTTATCCCGTACGTGAACGACTCTCTGTAAAATAATTGCCCCTCATGTCTCTTTTAAAATGTTTGATCCTCAAAATTTGAAACATCCCCACAGCCTTGAAATCCTCCATCCCCAAGAAAAGATAACCGACATTCAACTTATTTGTGCACCTCATGATTTATAAGCCTCAATCAGGTCACCCTCATTCTCCTGTGCACAAGTCACTAAAGTCCCAGCCTATCCAGCCTCTGAAAACACTCTGAAGTGGTGATGTATCCGGATTGAATCAGGCGACAGTGTTGGACCCACGCAGTGTTTTCGGTGTAAGGGAGCATGTCTACATGACAGCATTCTGAAACTTGTGAACAAATCCTTCCATGACACTGTCTCTCTATCTCCCCCTCTCTATCTATATACCCAACCCATCCCATTTGTTCATATTTAAACCGATTCCAGACCATCTCTCTCTGGCAGTGACACCCATGGCACCCCTTGTCCTGGCACAGGCAGCACAGTGGCTCTGGTTAGCACTGCAGCCTCACAGCACCAGGGACCTGGGTTCAATTCCAGCCTCGGGCAACTGTCTGTGCGGAGTTTGTACGTTCTCCCCGTGTCTGCGTGGGTTTCCTCCAGGTGTTTCGGTTTCCTCCCACAGTCCAAAGACGTGCAGGCTTGGTGGATTGGCCATGCTAAATTGCCCGCAGTGTTCAGGAGTGTGTGGGTTACAGGGGGATGGGTCTGGGTGGGATGCTTCAAGGTGTGGTGTGGATTTGTTGTGCCAAAGGGCCTGTTTCCACACCGTAGAGAATCTCATCTAATCCTTATATCTCAAACCATCCATTCTCACCGACATCCTGGTAAATCTCTGCTGTTCGCTCTCCAGATTAATATTATCCTGCCTATAACAGTGCGACCAGAACTGGACACAGTACATCAGAAGATGCCTCACCTACATCCTGTACAACATGAAAATGACATCCCAACTCCCAAACTCAAAGGTCTGAGCAAAGAAGGTAACGAACTAAATACCTTCTTCACCAGCCTGTCTGTATGTGACACAGACTTCGAAGAATTATACCTGATGGCTGAGCCTCTGTTCTGCAAAACTAACAAAAGCCCTAATTTAAATTGTATAAGTCCTGCCCTTGTTTGTTTTACCAATAGCAATATCTTGCATTTATGCAAATTAAACACAATCTGCCACAACACAGCCCAGTGAGTGATATTCCCACCACACCTCCAAACAACCCTGACATGTTTTGAAAGACCCTCCCAGCTCCAGAAGGCCAACAAACTCCGGTCTTTATTTTCGCAAAGACTCCCTCCATCCCATTCTCTCAGTTCCTCCGTATGCAGCACATATGTTCAGATGAGGCTAACTTCAACAAGAGAGCCTCCGACATGTCCACCTTCCTCCTCAACTAAGGATTTCCCAGCTCCTTTGTTGACAGGGGTCTCAACCAGGTCTGATCCATCTCACACACTTCTGTCCTCACTCCTTCTCCTTCCTCTCACAACAGCGATAGGGTTCCCCTTAGCCTCACTGACCATCCCACCGGCATCCACATCCAGAAGATCATCAGGCGCCATTTCTGCAACTTTCAGTGAGATGCCACCACCAGACCACCTCTCCCTTGATAACAAAGTGTGAAGCTGGATGAACAGAGCAGGCCAAGCAGCATCACAGGCCTGCCTTCCGCAGGGACCGTTCTCTCCGGGACACCCTGGTACACACTTCCTTCACCCTCAACAATTCCCCACAGCCCTATGGCCCTTCCCCTGTAACCAGTGAAGGTGCAACACCTGCCCATTTACTCCCTCCCTCCCCAGTATCCAAGGGCCCAAACATACCTTCCAGGTGAAGCAACACTTCACCCGCACTTCCCAGAATCTAGGCGACTGCATTCGCTGCTCACAATGTGGTCTCCTCTACATTGGGAAATGAAGTCAAGACATGGTGAATGCGAGGTAGAACATCTATGCTCAGCTTGTAAAAAAAGTCTCTGAACTGCCTGTTGCCTGCCACTTTAATGCACCACCCTGCTCCCTGGCCAACATCTCTGTCTCTGGCTTGCTGCAATGTTGCAGTGAAGCCCAAAGTAAGCTGGAGGAACAACACCTCATTTTCCACTTGGGGACCCTGCAGCCCTCCGGACTCAATATTGAGTTCAATAATTTTACGGCCTATACTCCCCCATGTCCCACACCCCACTGCACACAGCAGGCCTTGTTACCACATACCCTGCCATGACACACTTCCCTGTTGTTAGTCACTAACAGTCCCTATTGGCAACTACTCACCCTCCCAGCCTGATCGTTATTAACTCCTTTGTCTGTCCAACTTCTTTCTCTCTCTTTGGGCCCGAGCATCTCGTTCACTCTCTACCCCACTCACCTCCCTATTGTCAGCATATAAACTGACATGTTCTCAGCCACCATCAATTCTAAGGAAGGGTCACTGAACACCAAGCATTGACTCTTCTTTTTTCCTTCAAAGATGCTGCCAGATCTGCTGAGCTTTTCCAGCAACTTTGTTTTTGATCCTAGATTATAATTTGTTGCTGTGTAACATTTAATGCTTTTAGGAGGAGGGCAGTCACACCTTAGAGGTGGGAAATAGTGATCTGCAATATGATCTTTTGTGGTTGGAAATTACGCTCTTTTGTCGTGTCTGGTGTTCAGTAATGTCTAATCGAAATTCTTCATAGTGCAGAACATGTCTGCAGAATTTCTTTCCCTAATATTGCACTCTCCAGATATAGTAGGAACAGCTGCTGCTGGAGAATCTGAGATAACAAAGTATCGAGCTGGATGAACACAGCGGGCCAAGCTGCATCAGAGGAGCAGGAAAGCTGACATTTCGGGTCTGGACCCTTCTTCAGAAATGGGGGAGGGGAAGGGGATTCTGGAATAAATAGAGAGTGAGAGGGGGAGGCGGATGGAAGATGGATAAACGAACAGATAGGTGGAGAGGAGACAGACACGTCAAGGAGGCTGGGACGGAGCCAGTAAAGGTGAGTGTAGGTGGGGAGTTAGGGTGGAGGTTGGTCAGTCAAGGGAAGCCGGACAGGTCAAGGAGACAGGGATGAGACTGGTTGGTAGGAGGTAGGGGCGGGGGTTGAGGTGGGAGGAGTGGATCAGTGGGAGAAAGGATGGACAGGCCAGGGAGGCAGGGACAAGCTGGGCTTGTTTTGGGATGCAGGTGGTGGTCGGGAGATTTTGAAGCTTGTGAAGTCCACATTGATACCATTGGGCTGCAGGGTTCCCAAGCAAAGTACGAGGTCCTGTTCCTGCAGCCTTCGGGTGGCATCGTTGTGGCATTGGATGAGTCCCAGGATGGACATGTCATCCAGGGTGTGGAGCGTAGATGTTCCACAAAGCGGTCTCGAAGGCTCCGCTTGTTTTCCCAAATGAACAGGAGGCCACTTCAGGAACACGGGATACAATATACGTCAGCAGATGTGCAGGTGAACATCTGTTTGATGTGGAAAGTTTTCCTGTGGCCTGGGATGGAGGGGACGGGGTGGTGGGGTAGGGGCAGGTTCCGCACTTCTCGCAGTTGCAGGGAAAAGAGCCAGGTGATGTGGAGCTGGAGCGAAGTGTGGAGCAGACAAGAGATTCATGGAGAAAGTGGTCCCTCCAGAAAGCAGGGAAGAGTGGCGTGGGAAAAATGTCTTTGGTGGTGGGGTCAGATTGCAGATGGCACAGGTGCTGGAGGATGATGTATTGGATCCGGAGGTTGGTGGGGGTGGTCGGGGCGGGTGGGGTACCTAAGGACGAGAAGATTCTGTTTGGGTTTTATTGAGGGGAGGCGGTGTGAGGGATGAGTTGCGGAAAACATGAGAGATGCGTTCGAGGATATTTTCAACCACTGTGGAGGGGGAGTTGCAACCCTTGAAAAACGAAGACACCTGGGATGCCTGGAAGTGGAATGCCTCATCTCAGGAACAGATGCAGAGGAGGCGAAGGAATTGGGAATAGAGGATGACATTTTTGCAGGATGGTGGGTGGGAAGAAGTGTATTCTAGGTAGCTGTGGGAGTTGGTAGGCTTGAAATGGATATTGATTTCCAGGTGGTTTCCAGAGATGGAAACACAGAGGCCCAGGAAGGAGAGAGATGTATCACAAATGGTCCGGGGAACTCAAGGTTGGGAAGGAAGATGTTGGTGAAGTGGATGAACTGTTTGAGCTCCTTTTGGGAGCACGAGGCGGCACCGATACAGTTATCAATATAACGGAGGAAGAGGTGGGGTTTAAGGCCAGCGTAGCTTCGGAAAAGGGATTGTTCTATGTAACCTACAAAGAGCCAGGCATAGCTTGGGCCCAAGCGGGTACCTACGGCCAACCCCTTTGTCCGTAGGAAGTGGAAGGACTTGAAGGAGAAGTTATTAATGGTGAGGACGAGTTCAGCTAAGCGGACAAGGGTGTCAGTGAAGGGGTACCGGTCGGGCCTGGGGGACAGGAAGAAGCAGAGGTCCTTTAGGTCATCTGTTTTGGGATTACAAGTATGCAGGGATTGGAGGTCCATGGTGACGATGAGGTGTTGGGTACCAGGGAATTGGAAGTTCTGGAGGAGGTGGAGGGCGTGGGTGGTATCATGGACATTGGTGGGGAGTTGCTGGACCAAGGTGGGGGGGAATGGTGTCCTGATAGGTGGAGATAATTTCGGTGGGGCAGCAGCAGGCAAACACAATGGGTTGACCAGGGCAGGCAGGTTTGTGGATTTTGGGAAGGAGATAGAATCAGGCGGTGCAGGATTAGGGAATGATGAGGTTGGAGGCTGTGAGTGGGAGGTCACCTGAGGTGATGACATTGAGGATGGTCTGGGAGATGATGTATTGGTGGCCAGGCTTGCGGTCATGATCAAGGAGGCAGTAGAGGGAGGTGTCAGAGAGCTGGCATCTGGTCTCAGCAATATGGAGGTCAGTGCGCCATTCTACAACTGTGCTTCCCTTGTCAGCGGGTTTTATAGTGATGTTAGGGTTGGAGACAAGGGAGCGGCGGGCTGTGTGTTCTGCGGGACGAGGTTGGAGTGGGTGAGAGGGGTGGAGAGGTTGAGGCAATTGATGCCTCAATGGCATTTGGAGATGAAGAAGTCGAGGTGGGGTGGTAGGAGGCCTGGGGATGGTGACCAGGAGGAGGGGGTGTGTTGGCAGTGGGAGAAGGGGTCAGTCGAGGGAGGATTTCAGATAATAACCATTTAAGCTGGAAATCATAGCCAAGCAATTAAAGATGTTAATAGTTTATCTCAATGGCACAGCATATTCCCTCAACATCCTGTACTTGAGGCAAGTACCTTGCATTTGTTCAACACTGAAAAATCTTCCCTGTGTAATTCAGTAAATTTAACTAGAATTTGATAAATTCAAATTCAGCTGAAAGTTGGCACATAAAATATGACTCAAAATCTGGGCATGACTTTGGTCTTGTGTAATGGGTTGCACCAATAACTCCGTGCCAGAGCTCTGATTCAATTCCAATCTCTGAATCTATGATAATATCACTAGCTCTGGACCAGAAGTTCTGGATACAACTCCTGCCAGTCGCAGAGGTGTGTCACAGCCTGTCAGAACAGGTTGATGAGAAAATATACGGGACAGTCATATCGTAGATTCAGGGGCCATCGCAGTGTGGTGGCCTTCACCTTAGGACCAGAGGTCTCGATTCAAATCCCACAGCAGTGTTTCATAAAATGTCTAAACAAGTTGGTTAATTTGTTTTCCAGAATTGTGACTTGATTGAGAAGGACCAGTGTTGAATTTCAGAATTCAGCCCCGTGATAACAGAAAGCACAGCCATTCGTGTTGATTGGAGTAAAATGTGCACCTTATATATGTTTATAAAATCATGAAGGGCATGGATAGGGTGAATAGTCAGGGTCTTTTTCTAGTGTATGGGGAGTCAAACATTAGAAGGCACAGGTTTATGGAACAACGGGAAAGATTTAAAAACCATATGAATGAACTTCCAGATCAAGTGCTGGAGACTTGTGAAAACACCATTTCAAAGGATGAGTATATGTATTGGAAGGGTCCAGAGGAATGTAGACCAAATGCTGGCAAATGGGATGAGATTAATTTCGGAGAGCTGGGCAGCATGGACATGTGGACCAAAGGATTTGTTCCCATACTGTGCATGTTTATGATTCATTCATTTGCTCAGGATCTCTTTGTAATCTTGGATAACCTTGTCTGTCCATGGTTCAAATAATCTCAGTGTCATCCGTAAACTTGCTAACCTTGCCTTCTATAATTTTCATCTAAATCATTCATTTAAATGACAACCAAAAGTAAATCTAGCACGGATCCCTGTGGATCACCGCTAACCACAGGCTTCCCGCCTGAAGGACAATCCTCCATGACCACCATGTTTCCTGCCATAATGCAGAAACAGACACACGCACGCACACACGCACACGCACGCACTTGCACACACGCACACAGCCGTGGAGATAGATACATTTTGATGAATAAGCAGTTCAAGGGTGATGGTGAGAAGGCAAGAGAATTGTTTTGAGAAATATGTCAAGCATAATCAAACAGCAGAGCAGAATCAATGGGCCAGATGGCAAATTAGAACAGAGAACATAGAACAGTACAGCACAGAACAGGCCCTTCAGCCCACAATGTTGTGCCGATCATTGATCCTCATGTATGCACCCTCAAATTTCTGTGACCATATGCATGTCCAGCAGTCTCTTAAATGACCCCAATGACCTTGCTTCCACAACTGCTGCTGGCAACGCATTCCATGCTCTCACAACTCTCTGTGTAAAGAACCCGCCTCTGACATCCCCTCTATACTTTCCTCCAATTTCTTATCCTGTCTGGTCTGAAGGTATCGGGAATATTTACAGGAGGTAATTTGCTGTGAGGCTAACACACTTTAAGGAGTCTCCCAATTAAGACTAAGATACGAATATATCTTTCTCTTTAACATTGTGCTGTCTGTGGTGTTCTCATCCCCAGGGAATAGTGAAGACTGGGTTAGTGAAGATATTCAAGGCGGAGCTCAACTGACCTTTAATGGACAAGAGAGTCCATTATTGGGAAGAAACAGGAAAAGTGTGTTCAGCCACAAACAGATCAGCCATGATCTTTCTAAATTAAGCAGCAGGCTCGAGGGTCCAACTGGCCGACTGCAGCTCGTATCCTGTTTGTTGTTGTCTCACTCCTCCCTTCAAAGCTGTTACAGAGGAAAAGGATGTCCTCATTCAAACAGTCATGCTTGCTATCATAGAGACACAGAGATATACAGCATGAAAACAGACCCTTCTTTCCAACTCATCCACGCCATCCAGATATCCGAAATAAATCTGGGCCCATTTGCCAGCATTTGGTCCATTCCTCTCTAAACCATTCCGAAACATATACCCATCCTGATGCCATTTAAATGTTGTAATTGTACCAGCCTCCACCACTTCCTCTGGCAGCTCATTCCATAAACACACCACCCTCTGCATGAAAATGGTGCCCCTTAAGTCCCTTTTAAACCTTTCCCCACTCTCCTTGAAGCTGTGCCCTCTCATTTTGGACTCCCCCACCCCGGGGAAAAGACCTTGGCTGTTTACACTCCTGTGTCTCCTATGACTTTGCAAACGTCTGGATGGTCACTCATCAATGATATTTTCTTTTATTGTGTACCAATTGTGGCAATTTTTCCACACAGCACCCACAGCCAAAAATGAAATTAACCAGAAGCTTATCTATATTTGTGATGTTCTTAAAGGGACAGATGTCACCCAGACTGATAGGAAACCTCCCCTCCTCCTCGATACATTTCCGGGGAAAATTGAGCACCTGATTGAGAGGGCAGACTAGATTTATTGCTGCATCTGAAAGACAGCATTTTTGACCGTGCAGCATTCTACTCAAAAGTCAGCCGATATCCTGTGCTTGTTTTTTAAACGCTCAAGGATCAGAATCATTGACAGTACAACCTCTACCTGATGATCTAAAAACAAATGGCCCTAATGGTGTGTTGCTGAGCTCAGATACTTCTCGACAACCAGCTACACACCACAGGACAGGCCCTGCAACCTTTCCCAGCTGCTACACAGCGAGCCATGGTCAGCCAACAGGAAATGCAGAATGTAGATAATTGTTTAGTTTCAGGTTGGAAAGCTGAGACTAACGGAATTCCTCAAGGAATGTTGTGAGCTCATCAACAGTTTACAATCCAGATTAACGATTTCGATGAAGGGCTGATAGGTTTGGAGCTCAATGTGCTAGCACAGCATTATAGTCATCCAAGAAGATGACAAGTGGAGGGAGATGATCTACACTGGTGTGTAGACAGGAGTTGTTCGGGAGCAAACTTCCGGCAATGCACATAAAACAGTACAGTGTGGGTTGTGGGACATTTGTGTTTTGGGGAAAGGATAAAACAGCAGTAAATTATATGACTGGAGAAGTAACGCAGAGATCGGTGCTACTGAGTGACTTGTGTGTCCTGGTACAGATATCATATTAAGTTAGTCTGAAGAGTCGCAAGTGATTTGGAAAGTAAATGGAATAGTGCTGTATCTTGAAAAGGGTGCTGGGTATGATGTTAGGCATGTTTCCCTGCTTCTCTACAGGGCATTGCTGAGAATCCATCTCATGCTCTGTCTATAGTTATGATGCCAGAAACTAAAAAAAATCACAATGGCCTTTGAAACTTTTCAAAGATGGTTCTCTATACACTGTCCTGTGATAAAGGCATTATATTATGGAGGATTAACAGTTTAGTTCTGAGAACCAGAAATATTCTTGGATCTATAAGAACTTGAGGAGAGTGTAAATGGTGAATACCTGATGGATAATTTGTCTTGATTGGGGGAAATAATTTTAAAAATAAAACTGATTCTTAGGAAGGTTCACTTGACCTGAAACATTAATTCTAATTTCTCTTCATAGATGCTGCCAGGCTGCTGAACTTTTCCACGAATTCTGTATTTCTTTAGGAGTAAGTCACATTCATTTTAATATAGATGTTGTGAAGACATCAAGACTCGTTATTTTTAAATTATGCAGGCACATATAAACATGTCTTTAAATCAAGTAGGTCCTTTTGTTGCTCAGGAAATGACTCTGTGTATGACAGCAGCAATGATGCACCAAAATGGAGCAGGGAATGTGATGGAAACAAATGGCTCCGACAATGTTCAAGAGGACCTCACATGTTCATGTTGGGGGTTGCACAGCATTATTGCGTGATTCAACTCAGAGAGGGGAAAAGAAACGCAACCTCCCTGAAAAGCAACAGTCTATCGCTCCCTCTCTATTTCCTTGTTCCTCATCGCATCAATGTATGAGAGCTGAAAACGCACCAATCATCTTTACCACTCATGGAGGATTCATGATGAGGATTAATTGGCATCTCCCACTGCCTGTAGCAAAGGGAATTCAGCCAAATCTAACAGTTCCAGGAAATAATCCCATTGCCAACAACTTGTGCGAGCAGAATAAATTTGGAAGCAGAATTAGAGTTGGGACAATCTCTCACATTTTTCCTTTCATCATGAGTTCAACTGTTACGTGGACAAATTTCTTTCAAATTAATATTTCAGCGTGTCATCAAATATACGTGTGTGTGTGTGTGTGTGTTTGTGTGTGTGTGTGTGTGTGTGTGTCTGCGCGTGTGTTTGTGTGCGTGTGTGTGTCTGTGTGTGTGTTTGTGTGCTTGTGTGTGTGTGTGTGTGTGTTTGTGTGTGTGTGTGTGTATGTGTGTGTGTGTCTTTCTTCTTTGCATCATAGTTTGAGTAAAATTGGTTTGGTCATAAATGTGTCATTTTAGCAGATTAAAGAAAACTGTCTGACTCTTTCCTAACACTGACCCTGACCCAGTCTGAGACCTATATTATCAGCCACATCACCAACCTGGTTACATTTAAAATTTGTAGTGATCAGGGGAGAGGTGGGACTAGAAAAGAAACAGTGACCCGGCAAGCCAGTGCACCAGAGACCAGTGAGCCTGACATGAGAGCTGAATAAGTTGTTGAGGGGGATTCTGAAGGATAGGATTTACATGCATTTGGAAAGGCAAGAAGTGAATACGGATAGTAAACATTGCTTTGTACAGTGTAAATCACATCTCACTGACTTGATTATTTTTAAGAGGTGATGAAGAAGGTTGATGAAGGCAGTGTGGCAGACATTTTCCAAATGGGCTTCAGGAAGGTGTTCCATAACGTTCCGAATGGTAGACAGATTAGTAATGGGTAATCACATGGGATCCGGGGGGAGAGAGTCAATTGAATTCAAAATTGGCTTGAAGGCAGAGGATTGTTTTACAGACTAGAGACCAGTGACCAGTGGTGTGCCGCCTGTATCAGTGCTGAGTTCACTGCTTTCCATTATTAATATAAAGGGATTGGATGTGAATGTCAGAGGCATGGTTCGTAAGTTTACAGATGACATCAAAAAGTGGCGCCGTGGACAGTGGTGAGGTTTATCTCTGAGTGCAAAGGGACATTGATCAGATGGGGCAAAGGGCCAAGGTGTGGCTGATGGAGTTTAATTTAGATAAATGAGAGGTTTTGCGTTTGGTAGAGTAAAGCAGGGCAGGACTTTGTGTCCCACACCTCAGGAAGGACATATTAGCCCTGGAGCGTGTCCAGCGGAGATTCACACGGATGATCCCTGGAATGGAAGTTTTCACGTATGATGAACGGCTAAGGATCCTGGGATTGTACTCATCAGAGTTCAGAAGGTTGAGGGGAGACCCAATAGAAACTTACAAAATAATGGATGGCTTAGAAGGGGTGGACGCTAGGAAGTTGTTTCTGTTGGGCGGGAGACTAGGGGAGACTAAGTTGTTTCTGTTAGGCGGGATGAGAGCGAGGGCCAGACAGAGAGAGCGCCAGGAGGCTGTCGGGAAGATAACGTTTTTTGTTCCCACTTTAAAAAGCTTACCTCGAGCTGGGGATGTCTTCATTTATTTGGGCAGAAAAAAGAGTGGAAGGGCGACAGTCATTGGGGATTCAATTGTAAGTGGAATAGACAGGCGGTTCTGCGGTCGAAAACGGGACTCCCGAATGTTATGTTGCCTCCCAGGTGCACGGACCAGGGATGGCTCCGATCGGCTGCAGAACATTCTGAAGTCGGGGGGTGGGGCGAACAGCCAGTTGTCGTGGCTGCATATAGGAACCAACGATAGAGGCAGAAAATGGGATGAGGTCCAAGAAGCAGAATTTAGGGATTTAGGAGACAAGTTAAAAAGTAAGACCTCAGAGGTAGTAATCTCAGGTTTGCTGCCAGTGTCACATGCTCGTCAGTGCAGAAATGAAAGAACAGCTAGGATGGATGCGTGGCTTGAGAGATGCTGTAGGAGGGAAGGGTTCAGATTTTTGGGACATTGGAACCGGTTCTGGAAAACGTTGAACTATTACAAATTGGATGGTCTACAGCTGAGCCAGACTGGAACCAATGTCTTTGGGGGTGCTTTTG
Organism: Stegostoma tigrinum; assembly: GCF_030684315.1. Lineage (NCBI taxonomy): Eukaryota > Metazoa > Chordata > Chondrichthyes > Orectolobiformes > Stegostomatidae > Stegostoma > Stegostoma tigrinum. The sequence goes on along the minus strand of NW_026728217.1, from coordinate 54,527 downwards.
CTAATGTTGTGTGGGAGGGTTTAAACTAATGTGGCAGGGGGGTGGGAACCAAATATTGGACAGAAAAGAGGTAGGAACGAAAGCCTGTAGGGAACTAGTTAATGGAGTCAGTGTGACTAAAGGGAATAGTAGTCAGGGAGCAGATGATGAACACAAAGGGACAGGTGGTCTGAGGTGCATTTGTTTTAATGCGAGAAGTGCAGTTGATAAGGCAGATGTGCTCAGGGCTTGGACCAGTACCTGGAAGTATGATGTTACTGCTATTACTGAGGCTTGGTTGAGGGAAGAGAATGCTTGGCAACTAGTTGTCCCTGGATATCGATGCTTCAGTGGGGTTAGAGAGGGAGCTAAAAGGGGTGGAGGAGTTGCAGTACTTGTCAAAGATGATAACACAGCCGTACTGAAGGAGGGCTCCATGGAGGACTGAAGCAATGAAGCAATATGGGTAGAACTCAGAAATAGGAAGGATGCAGTAACAATGTTGGGGCTGTACGACAGGTCTCCCAGCAGCGAGCGTGAGATAGAGGTACAAATATGTAAACAGATAATGGAAAGGTGTAGGAGAAACAGGGCGGTGGTGATGGGAGATTTTAATTTTCCCAACATTGACTGGGATTCACTCAGTGTGAGGGGTCAAGACGGAGCAGAATTTGTAAAGTGTGTCCAGGAGGGCTTTCCAGAGCAGTGTGTGTGTAGCCCAACTCGGGAAGGGGCCATACTGGACCTGATGCTGGGGAATGAACCTGGCCAGGTGGTTGATATTACAGTCGGGGACTACTTTGGAAATAGCGACCACAATTCCGTAAGTTTTACAATACTCATGGACAAGGATGGGAGTGGTCCTAAAGGAAGAGTACTAAACTGGGGGAAGGCTGACTGTACCAAGATTCGGCAGGATCTGAGGAATGTAGTTCGGGAGAAACTGTTTGAAGAAAAATCCACATTTGATATGTGGGAGGCTTTCAAGGAGAGGTTGAATAGCGTGCCGGAGAGACATGTTCCTGTAAAAATGAGGAATAGAAATGGCACGATGAAGGAACCATGGATGACAGTTGAAATTGTGAGACTAGCCAAGAGGAAAAAGGAATCATACATGAGGTCTGGGCGACTGAAGACAGATGAAGCTTTGCAAGAATATCGGGAATGTAGATCGAATCTGAAACGAAGGATTAAGAGGACAAAGAGAGGACATGAGATATTGCTGGCAAACATGGTTAAGGAAAATCCCAAAGCCTTTTATTCATATATAAAGAGCAAGAGGGTAACGAGAGAAAGGATTGGCCCACTTAAGGACAAAGAAGGAAAGTTATGTGCTGATTCAGAGAAAATGGGTGACATTCTTAACGAGTATTTTGCATCGGTATTCACCAAGGAGAGGGACATGACAGATGTTGAGGTTGGGGATAGATGTACTCTAGGTCAAGTTGACATGAGGAAGGAGGAAGTGTTGGGTATCCTAAAAGTCATTAAGGTGGACATGTTCCCTGGTCCGGATGGTATCCATCCCAGGTTGATGAGGGAAGCGAGAGAGGACATAGACGGGGCCTTAACAGATATCTTTGCAGCATCCTTAGACACGGGTGAGGTCCCGAAGGACTGGAGACTTGCGAATGTTGTCGCCTTGTTTAAGAAGGGTAGCAAGGATAATCCAGGTAATTATCGACAGGTGAGCCTGACTTCAGTGGTAGGGAAGCTACTGGAGAAGATACTGAAGGATAGGATCTATTCCCATTTGGAAGAAAATGGGCATATCAGTGATAGGCAACATGGTTTTGTGCAGGGAAGGTCATGTCTTACCAACTGAATAGTATTCTTTGAGGACGTGACAAAGTTGATTGATGAGGGAAAGGCTGTAGATGTCATATACATGGATTCAGTAAGGTGTTTGATAAGGTTCCCCATGGCAGGCTGATGGAGAACGTGAAGTCACATGGGCTCCAGGGTGTGCTAGCTGGATGGATAAAAAACTGGCTCAGCAACAGGAGACAGAGAGTTGTAGTGGAAGGGACTTTCTCAAATTGAAGACCTGTGACCAGTGGTGTTCCACAGGGATCTGTGCTGGGACCACTGTTGTTTGTGATATACATAAATGATTTGGAGGAAGGTGTAGGTGGTCTGATCAGCAAGTTTTCAGATGACACTAAGATTGGTGGAGTAGCAGACAGTGAAGGGGACTGTCAGAGATGACAGCAGAATATAGATAGACTGGAGAGTTGGGCAGATAAATGGCAGATGAAGTTCAATCCAGGTAAATGCGAGGTGATGCATTTTGGAAGATCAAATTCAAGGGCGAACTATACAGTAAATGGAAAGGTCCGAGGGAAAATTGATGAACAGAGAGATCTGGGTGTTTTGGTCCATTGTTCCCTGAAGATGACAATGCAGGTCAATAGGGTGGTCAAGAAGGCATATGGCATGTTTTCCTTCATTGGATGGGGTATTGAGTACAAGAGTTGGCAGGTCATGTTGCAGTTGTAGAGGACTTTGGCCCGTCACATTTGGAGTACTGTGTATAGCTCTGTTGACCATATTACCAAAAGGATGTGGATGCTTTGGAGAGGGTGCAGAGGAGGTTCACCAGGATGTCGCCTGGTATGGAGGGTGCTAGCTATGAAGAGAGGTTGAGTAGATTAGGATTATTTTCATTTGAAAGACAGAGATTGAGGGGGGACCTGATTGAGGTCTACAAAATCATGAGGGGGAAAGCCAGGGTGGATCGCAAAAAGCTTTTTCCCAGAGTGGGAGATTCAATTATGAGGGGTCATGATTTCAAAGTGAGAGGAGGAATGTTTAAGGGAGATATGCGTGGAAAGTTCTTTACACAGACGTTGGTGGGTGCTTGGAACGCGTTGCCAGTGGAGCTGGTAGACGCAGGCACGTTAGCGTCTTTTAAGATATATTTGGACAGGTATATGGATGGGCAGGGGGAAAATGGACCCAGACCGTTAGAAAATAGATGACAGGTTAGACAGAGGATCTTCTGGATGTGAGTTTACTCGCTCAGCTGGAAGGTTAGTTTTCAGATGTTTCATCACCATTCTAGGTAACATCATCAGCGAGCCTCCGATGAAGCGCTGGTGTTATGTCCCGCTTTCTATTTATCTGTTTCGGCTTCCTTGGTTTGGTGATGTCATTTCCTGTGTTGGTGATGTCATTTCCTGTTCTTTTTGTCAGAGGATGGTAGATGGGCTCCAAATCAATGTGTTTGTTGATGGAGTTCCGGTTGGAATGCCATGCTTCTAGGAATTCTCGAGCGTGTCTTTGTTTGGCTTGTCCTAGGATAGATGTGTTGTCCCAATCAAACAGGACATATGCGCAATCAAATGGACAAACAGGCAGAAAGCTAGCCACCAGGATACATGAACATCAACTAGCCACAAACCGACATGTACACTATCACTCGTATCCTTACGAACAGGTGAGGAAGGTCAGCACTTTGATTGGGACAACACATCCATCCTCGGACAAGCCAAACAGAGACACACACGAGAATTCCTAGAATCATGGCATTCCAACCGGAACTCCATCAACAAACACATTGATTTGGAGCCCATCTACCATCTTCTGAGAAAAAGAACAGAAAATGACATCACCAACCCAAAGAAACCTTAACAGATAAACAGAAAGCGGGACATAACACCAGCGCTTCATCGGAGGCTCACTGATGATGTTACCTAGAATGGTGACGAAACGTCTGAAAACTAACCTTCCACCTTAGTGAGCAAACTCACATCCAGAAACTCAACTTGAGCTACAAATCTTCTCAAAACTCGCTAACAGAGGATCTTGATTGGCATAGGCTTGGAGGGCCGAAGGGCCTGTTCCTGTGCTGTAATTTTCTTTGTTCTTTGTTCTTTGGCCCGTGGGAACAGCCTTAAAATTAGAGGCAATAACTTTAAAACTGAAATGAGACGACATTTCTTCAGCCGCAGAGTGGTTGGCTTGTGCAATTAATTTCCACGGAGTGCAGCGGAGGCCAGGACGTTGGATGCCTTCAAGGCAGAGATCGACAAATTCTTGATCTCACAAGGAATCAAGGGCTACAGGAAGAGTGCAGGGAAGTGGAGTTGAAATGCCCATCAGCCATGATTTAAAAGGCAGAGTGGACTTGATGGGCCGAATGGCCTTACTTCCACTCCTATGTCTTATCGGCTTCTGGTCTTATACAGTTAATGCTGTGGACTGTTGCTGAATAAAGAGACCTTGGGTGCACACACATAGTTCCTTGAAAGTGGAGGAGCATGTGAGACAGGGTAGGGAAGGACACATTTGTCATGATTGCCCTAATCAATAGGAACATTGGGTATAGCGGTTGGGATGGCATGTTGCTCCTGTACAGGACATTGTTGAGGCCACTTTAAGAATACTGCGCACACATATCGGTTGGCTCTGCTGAAGGAAGAAAGTTGCTATTTTTGAGAGGGTGCAGAAAAAAGATTTACAAGGATGTTCCTCGACTGGAGGGTTTGAACTGTAGGGAGAGGCCGAATAGTTTGAAAGGTTTTCCCCTGGAGTGTCAGAGTCTGAGGGGTGACATGACAGAGGTTTATAAAATTTCAATTCCATGAATATTCTGAATAACCAAGGTCCATTTCTCAGGGGGAGGGGAGGCCAAAAGTCAAGTGTTAAGTTCAAAGCTGAGAGTGGAACAACTTAGAAGGGAACTTAGAACAAAGAAAATTCGGCCCTCCAAGCCTGGGCAAGCCCAGGCAGGTGGGAATAGGATCGTTTGGGATTATGTTTGACATGGACTGGTTGGGCTGAAGAGCTGCCTGACCCTGTAACTCTTTCATGAGCTTTATTACCAACTCCGTGTCGACTCTGGGATGTACCAGAGCAACGTACCAACCTTCAGTTCAATTGGTTTTGAGTAATTCTTCTTTATTAATTCTAATCTCCCACAGTTACTCATTTTCACATTCACTCTGCCCTGCGGAATTTCTGGAAGATTTTCTGTATCTTCTTCATTGGAGACAGAGTAATGTGTCCCATCCAGCAGTGGGTCAGTGGGGGTGAGGTGAAGAGAGATGCCTCTGTCACCAAGTGAATACATCGGAGCACTGCACTGAGGAGATGATGGACATGGCACCTACTCCTGCTCGGAGAGTTTGAGAATCTAAACAGTTCAATGAAACTCTCAATTGACAACTATTGACAGGTTATGCTGAAACCACTAACACAAAGCCGTGACAACCTCATTTTAGAATCAAACTGTCTTCACAATTTGCAACGGACATCGGTCCAGGTAGAGACAAGAATCAGTCTCCAGTCAAAATTTTAGTAACTGCCAGTGTGGCCAGAAGAGAACTGCAACTGGAAAGGAGCAGATTATGATTCATTCATAAACAGCACTGAGGCAGAAGTGAAGACTAGGGTTATTATTGGTGATTAAGTGAATATTATGATAAAGATCAGCTCTGGGCAAAATGGGCCAATTGTGGTTATGAATACTTTTCTTCATCCTTAGATGTTTGCAAGTGAAGCCATGGCATAAGAATTGAGTTTGTTATTGAAAGTGAATACAATAGTTTCCATCTTTGCCAAATACAGAAAATAGAAATCGAGATGCTGTTCACAAAGACTTACAGAATTAATAAATGGAAAGACACAGAGAAACTTACCAGGAACACCAACAAAAGCGAGAATGGGATAGTAACCTGCTTGAATAATTATCAGGACAGCTTCTATCAGAAATGTTAATGGTATCCAATTGAAAGTAAGCCAGTCAAGGCCATCGGATAAACTCCTGTCCATTGTTGGAATATTCCAATCTATTTCTCTCAGATTCTGGTGCGTTGTCGTAACATTCCACTCCATTGTTCTCACATTCTGAGCCATTGTGGGAACATCCCAATCTGCTGGTCACAGATTCTGATCTCCCCCCTCTATGGAGCTGCTGATCCCAATCGTATTGAGGATGACACAACTACTGATACGATGGGATACTGCATTGGAAGAAACCCCTTTCTTAATAGAAGTGGGAAACCCTCCAGTGACCCAGTCAGTATCCATGGGGACAGACATTAATTTGATTCACTGAACAAACAGCTCCAGTTCACCCCTTTCACTCTGACACTTTAAATGTAACATAAATACCTGTTCTGGGTGGGAAGCTGACATTGCCTGCCATTGCTCTTAGTGCTCATCTCCAATTACTCTCACACTATTAGACATAAAGGAGAAATGTAAAATTTCTTTTCACAGCATCGATGACTCTACTGTGTTATCCACATGAGGCGTTCGGAGTAACCACATTCCTAACAGCCATTCAAGAGGTTGTCACTGCGCTGAAGCCTCCTCCATTATAACTGTCAATGTAAGCCCTGTCTCTGGACACAACTACCCTGAACAAAGACAGGAAATGCTGAACTTTCCTCTCATTGCCCTAATAAGGCAACATTTTATCTTTAACACAATACATTCAATAATTTGCCTCTAAAGTTGCAATAATTTGTTCACAGTTTATACACATTTTCTTTCCCATTTCCTTTGGCCTGTCTTTAAAAGTAAGCATTACATTTCCAATTGCCGTGTTTATTGGGATTAAAGAGCCAGAGACAGCATCTATGTGATTGGTTAGCAAACAGAAAGGAATAGGAGAATAGGAAATGCAGACTGGGCAGGAGTAAAGCGATATCCCCCAGACACCAATATGTTCTTATGGTCAGAATAAAATAAAATACAGAGAAGGAAAAAGAATATCCTTGGCCCAAGGAATGGCGAGTGACAATGTAAACAAAACACAATAGTTTGGAATAGAGGAGAAATGATTTGATATGTACTCTGTCAGTGTGTGCAGATAGAAAAGACTGTTCATGCATGCACGAGACATTCAGAGTTAACAACTGAGACATAGTTCCCTAAATTTGATGTAGACGATATAAAAAATTTATAAAACATTTAAATATGTTTGATTCTCGGCGATGTGTTCTGTTCCCATTCTCTCAAGAATTTCCCCTCTCTGGGTTTCCATGCTCTCCTCTCTCATTCTGATCCGTTTGTGTGTTATAAATTTCTGCTTTGTGTGTCGCACCTTATTTCAATTAATTAACACACTGCGAGGACATAAATATACTGACCTGCTGGCGTCTGTCATATTAGTGCAGATAAAAGTTCTGGCATCAGACAGAGAATGCGAACATGTTACTCTGTTGTACATTCATTGTACTGAGGAACACAACACACAGAAATTGCCAAATTAGCGAAGTACATTTACTTTTGTCAATAATCTATTTTTCTCTATTTTTACACCTCTTAGTCCATATTCCCTCCCTGTTTCAGTCTCCCTCTCTGTTTATATCTTGTTAATAAATCCTCCAATAGTGCCCGGTATCACATCTCTCAAACCTCCCTCTTTCAGTTAGATCGATTGCTCATTTGTGGATGTGATGTGATTATAATTGAGGAACATCACTACAAAGGAGGAAGGAAGTTGCGAGAGTTGATGGGAAGGGAAGCCCAGCAGAAGTTTCTTGGGATAATTCGGAGGTTCATTTTAAATTCCTCCCAAGAGAGAAGAAGCATACTCAGGGAGGACAAGGCAGCTGTCGATAATACAGGAAATCTGGGACAGCATAAGAGCAAAAGAGAAAGCGTTCAAAGCGGTGAAGACTATTGGAAATCCAAAGGATTAGTAAGACTTGAAATTCCATCTTAGGGTAAATGATAAAAACAATAGGGAAGAGAAGATGAAATATGATGGCAAACTTGTTAATAATATAAAAGAAGATTGCGAGAGGTCTTTAGATATATAACAAGGAAGAGAGGGAAGCATGACCAAACACAGGACTGCTGGAAATGAGGCTGGAGTAGTTATGGGAAACATAGAAATGGGAGAGTATCTGAATAGGGACTTTGCATCAGTGTTCACGGTGGAAGACACCATCAGCCAGCCAGAACATAAAGCGAATCAGAGGCAGAGGTAAGTGAGGTGATCATAAGTAAGGAGAAGGTGCTGGGGCAGCTGAAAGATCTGAAGGTAGATAAATTAATCAGATCCGATGGACTGCGTGCCATAGTTCTAAGGAGATAGCAGACAAGTTTGCTTGGCTTTGCTGGTGATCTTTCAGGAATCGCTGGAGTCAGAGAGGGTCCCAGAAGACTGGAAAATATCACCCCGCTGTTTAAGGAGAAAGAGACACAGAAATCAGGAAATTATAGGTGATGGGGCAATGAAAAATATTTTGAACAAGGCTCAGTGGATCCTTAGTTTTATGAGTAGAGGTCCAGAGTATAAAAGCAGGGAAGTGGTGAAGTATATTGAATAAAAATATTTGATTAAGCTACAGCATAAAAAGGGTTAAATTTACAAATTATATTACAAACAGAAGACTTGAACGTGCGGTTGAAATGAAGGAAATCAGTTTAAAGAATACAGGAGCGCACATGACAAACAAATTGTTGCCTAGACCCTGTAGTTGAGGGTGTCAGGAACAGCCTGTGAGTAAATTGAGTTTTAAAAAGTCTAAAAAGCACAATGAAAGCTGTTGCTGCAGACGTCCCAATGTACAACAATGCCGTCAATATTGAGGATGAAATAAAGCCGGATATTTGAAAAGGTCGCAGACTCATTCCTCCTTTCTCAGCAACCCAAATCACACCTTCCAGTAGAAGCAGCATGTCACTTGTACTCTTTCAATCCAGTCTACTGTCATTGCTGCTCAAAATGCTGCCTGCTTTACACTGGTGAGACCAAAGAGAGACTGCTTTGCCAATCACTTCCACTCTCTCTGTAGGAATAATCCTAACCTCCTTGTTGCTTCCAATTTTGATAATCCACCTTGTTCTCATGCTAACATTTCGATCCTGGGTTTCTGCAAAGCTTCAACGAAAGGCATCCCAAGCTCGAGTTACAAAACATTTTACGCTTTGTGCTTTATAGCTTGTGGGTCTTAATATTCAATTCCATAACTTCACAGCCTGACACCATTGGGAATGTTCTTCATTTTTTTGTACGTTCACCCTCCCGGTCTCCCTGTGATCTTGTCATGTTTGTTTAACTTGCACTCAATGGAAAGAACACATCTCCCCCATTCACACCTGCATTTACTCCCATTTTGCATCTGTTTCTCTTTCACCACAACTGAACACCCATTTCTCTTTTGCACTGTACACCACACCCTCTGTTTTCTGTCACTCCTCCTCCACCTCTGTCAAGGTATTTTTCAATCCTTTTCAGTTCTGAAGAAGGCTCACGCTGGACTTGAAACCTCAACTCTGTTTCTCCATCTCCACAGATGCGTCCAGACCTGCTGAGTTTCTCCAGAAATGAATCAGCACAAAATAAATTTTCAACAAAACATAGAACTGTGGACACTGGAAATCTGAAACAAAAACAAAAATTGCTGATGAAACTTCGAGCTTTGAAGAAGTGTCACCGGATCCGACAGATTAACTTTGCTCTCACTCCACAGATGCTGCCAGACCTGCTTAGTTTCTTCGGCAATTTCCATTTTCAAATACATTCCAACAGTGTGTGTCAAAGCTGCACAAACGCCCTGTCCAACATGGAGCACCATACACTGGGAAGTGAATGGCACAGCAAGGTGCACTAATTCATTGGTTAAGGCTGGCATCACTGGCACTACAGAGCACTTAATCATGGTCAGGGAGAGAAACAGGGAGAAGCACATTCACTTTAAAAAAACAGAAGATTTCACTGGGGGAAGGGAAAAGATTCAGATGAATATGTTCAATGTGTTTTGAGGAATGTGACAAATTGGAGGTGTGACATCACGGAGAGACTTCGAGAAGAATAAGAACATTAAAATAGAAGTGTTACCACATCAGAACCCAGAGTAGGTCACTGAGTACAGGAGCGATGGGGACTTGGACTGAACTGGGGGACAGGCAGCACAATGACATTGCACATATTGCAGCTCAAACCTGGGCATTCATGTGGTGATGTAAACCACAGCAACAGCAGAAGCAGAATTGAATTCAACAACAATCTGTAACTTTTTGTCCCAGAGAATCCCTCAGTCTATGGTTACTGTCAAGCTGATCAATGGTTCAGTGATGAGAGCAGGATAACACGTCGGGGTCAGAACCATCTGAACCAAAAACTGATGCCAGCCCATTATAAATGCCAGATTTGGCTGCTTGCATTCCAAACAGCAGAACTGACATATTACAGACAGGGCAAAGTGATTGCAAATGCAACAGACCAGAAGTCCTGCCACAACCAGTCATAAATGGTGATTGACATTTAAACAATTCCCTGGAGGAGGGGGGTCCACAAATATCCCCATCCGAAACAATGGAACAGCCCTCCACATCAGTACAAAAGTCAAGGATGTAGTATCTGCACCACCTCAGCCAGAAGTATTGAGTAGTTAACTTAGCTCACCCTCATCATGACCCCCTACAAAATCACAGATGCCAGTCTTCAACCAATTCAATTCACTCCACATGATACCAAGAAAAAGATGATCAACTAAAGACACGAAGAAGGTAACTGGCCCTGTCGCCGTTCCTGCAAAGGGACTGAAGGCTTGTGCTGCACAACAAGCCGTGCCCCTGGGGAAGCTGTTTCATTCCAGCCACAACTCTGACACCTACCTGGCAATGTGGAAAATCACTCAGCTGTGCCCAGTCCCCTAAGAGGAGAATAGTTACAATGTGACCAACTGCCACACCCTCAGTCTCATCAGGGTGGTCGAATTGTTGGAAGTTGTTTTTGACAGAGCTCTCAAGCAGCACCGAAATAACCTGCTCAGTGTGGTTTTTGATGGGCCCCCATGTGGAGATGGTGCTGTTGTGGAAATATCACTGGATTACTAATCCAGACCAGGCTAATACTCTTGCAGCCGAGGGATTTTAATTTCAATTAATAAAATATCGAAATTTGAAATTTTGTGTCAGTAAAAGTGGGCGTTGAAGACAATATCGATTGTAAAAACCAACGTGCTTCAAGAATGTACTTTCAGGATGGAAATCTACCGTGAATTCCTGGTATGTCCTAAAAGTAACTCCAGACACGTGATGAAATCTTCAATTGCGTCTGAAACAGCAATGCAAGGCAGTCACTCGTATCAAACTACTCCGACATCGGAAAGGAAAAACCTGGACAGAACACCCTGCCTCGGCCTCGGTATTGGGAAAGGGAAAATGAAACACTGTCCTGTCAAACCTGCAGAGACCTCCTTTGCATCTGAGAGCTTGTGAGAACATGTGCAGAGCTTTCCCACAGACTGCACAGAAACATCGGGAAAGGAGTAGGCCATTCGATCCATTTAGTCTCCCACATTCTAGTTCATGGCCAAACATCTCCTCAATGCACTTCTCCCACGCACGAAACATATCCCTTAACGTGATTAATCTGCTGAAAAATATAAAATATGAACTTCAGTAGTCCTTTCAATCCGTTGACTTTTCTCCCCCATAGAACATAATGATGGTCAATCCTCTATCCCCATCCTATACACCTGTCCTTTCTGCATCAATTTTGTGTCTGAAAAGCCTTATTTTGTGTCTAGAAATCCTTATCTAAATTCAGTGCCTTGTTTCCATAGCCTTGCATGGTAGAGAATGCCCCAGGTTCACCAGTCTCTGAGTGCAGACATTTATTCTCATCTCAATGCACAGTGGCCTGCCTGTACCTAATACTGTGGACCCTTATTTTAGACGCCCCAGCCAGGGACATTATCATCCCTGTTTCCAACCTGTCTCACCTGTGTGAGTATTAGATATTTCACTGACATCTTTACTCATTTTCCGAAACCTCATAGAATTTTGGCCCAGTTGATTCAAACTCCGCTCAACCAACAGGCCTGTCATCACAGACATCAGTCTGGTCATCCTTCACTGCACTGCCTCAGTGTCAGGTTCGTCCTTCATGTGGTATGGAGACCAAATCTGTACACAATACTGCACACTGTTCGAGATAAGATCTCACCAAGGACCTGGTCTCCAGTCAGACAAACAGCCATCTATCACCACCCTCTGTCTCCTGCCACTAAGACAATTTTGAATGTGACTTGCCAAGTTACCCTTGATACCATTAGATTCTCCTTTCTTTATAAGATTCCTATGTGATTTTTTTTGGCAAAAGGCCTCACTGGAAAACCATTGAAATGACCACCTTGAAAAAAAAATCAATCACATTTGTTAGACATGGCTTCCCTTTGATGCAGCCATCCTGCGTATCCCTGATTAAACCCGAATGCAGATCAATTTTCTCCTTTCCTATGTTCTCCCATGGCTTCCCTAACACTGAATATGATACTCACTGGCCTAATGTTGCCAGGTCTATCTCTGCCATTCTTCCTGTGAAAGGGAACCACATGAGTTGTTGCCCAGTCCTCTGGCACCTCCCCTGTGGCAATTCTGAAAAAAAGAAATGGACCAGAGCCTTCCCTCTCTTGTCGCCTACAGCATCCTGTGATTAAAATCAGCCGGACAAGTGGGCTTGTCCAATTTTATATCAGCCAGTTGTCCAATACCATGTCGAATTGTGGCAGAGAATCTATAACGGGCTGTAGACAAGGGATGATAATGAGCAAACTTTCAGCATTGCAAATAAAACAGTAGTGTGGGTTACGGGAAGTTTGTGTTTTGGGGAAAGGATAAAACAGTAAATTAAAACTTTGTCTGAACTATATGTTCAGACAGATAAAGCAGTAAATTACGTGACTGGAAAAGGAACGCAGAGGTCGGAGCTACAGAGGGATTTGTGTGTCCTGTACATAAATCACATAATATTGTTCTGAAGATGTTGTATTTGATTTGGAAAGTGAATTGAATGATGTTGGTTCTTGCAAAGGGTGCGGGGTATGATCTTGGGCATGTTCCCCTGCATCTGTACACGGCATTGCTGAGACCACATTTGATGCTCTGTGTGTAGTTATGATGCCCTAAACTGAAAAAAAAAGATGCAACTGTGTTTGAAAATTTTCAAAGATGGTTCTCTGTACGCTGCCCTGGGATGAAGGCATTATGTTATGGAGGATAAACAACTCAGACCTGAGAACGAGAAATGTTCTTCTTGACGATATAAGATTTTGAAGAGAGTGTAGCTGGTGAATATCTGATGGATTTTTGCTCGTGTAGGGGAGAATAAATTTGAGGAAGTCATTTTAAAAATAAAACAGGTTCACTCGTCCTGAACCATGAAATCTGATTTCTCTTCATAGATGCTCCCAGCCTGCTGAGCTTTTCTAGTAATTTCTGTGTTTATTTTGGAATAAGACACATTCATTTTAACAGAGATATTGTGAAGACAATAAGCATTTTATTTTTAAATTACACAGGCACATATAAACATATATTTCAATCAAGCAGGCCCATTTGCTGCTCAGGAAATCGCTCTGTGTACGACAGCAGCATTGATGCACCGATATGGAGCAGTAATGTGGCGGAAACATATAGTTCAGACAAAGTTCAAGGAGACCTCACATGTTCCAGTTTGGGGGTCGGATAACATTATTGTGTGATTCAACTCAGAGAGGGAAAAATAATGTAACCTCCCTGTTTAGCCTATTGCTCCCTGTCTCATTCCTTCTACGCCATCACAGCAATGAATGAGAGCTAAACATTGGTCAGTCATCTTTACCACTCGTGCAAGATTCATGACGATGATTCACTGGAATCTCCTACTGCCTGTAGCAAAGGGAATTCAGCCAAATCTAACTGTTCCAGGAAGGAATCCCATCGCCAACAACTTGTGCAAACAGAACACATTCAGAAGCAGAATAACATTTGGGGCAATCTCACATTTTTTTTCCTATTGTCAGGAGTTCAACTATTATGTGAACAAAGTTATTTCAAATTAACATTTAAGTTTGTCATCAAACATACGTACAAATGTGTGTGTGTGTGTGTGTGTGTGTGTGTGTGTGTGTGTGTGTGTGTGTACCATTAAAGAGAAAGCATTAATGTACATATTAGCAGATCCAAACTGTTTCACATTCTTCTTTCCATCATAGTTTGACTTACTTTACTTTGGTCATAAACATGCTTTTTAGCAGATTAAAGAAAAGTGCCTGACTTGTTCCTAACACCAACCCGGACCCATGCTGAGCCCTATATCATCGACCACAACACCAACCTGGTTACATTTAAAATTTGCTGTGACCAGTGGAGGAGTGGGACTGGAAAAGGAAACAATGACCAGCCAAGCCAGTGAACCATAGACCAGTGAGGCTGACATGAGAGCTGGGTAAGTTCTTGGAGGGGATTCTGAGGGTTAGGATTGACAAGCAATTGGAAAGCCAAAACGTTGATTAGGGATAGTAAACATGGCTTTGTGCGGTGGGAAACATGTCTCACTAACTTGATTATCTTGAAGAGGTGATAAAAGAAGATTGATGAAAGCTGTGTGGCAGATGTTGTCTGTGTGGACTTTAGGAAGGTGTTCAGTAATGCTCTGAATGGTAGACAGGTTATTAATGGGAGGACACATGGGATCCAGGGGGAGCTAGACAATTGAATTCAAAATTGGGTTGAAGGCAGAGGATTGCTTTCCAGACTGGAGGCCTGTGACCAGCGGTGTGCCACAAGTATCAGTGCTGAGTTCCCTGCTTTCCATCATTAATATAAAGGATTTGGATGTGAATATCAGAGACATGGTTAGTAAGTTTACAGATGATGCCAAAACGTGGTGCAAAGGGCAGTGGTGGAGATTATGTCAGAGTGCAATGGGAGATTGATCAGATGGGCCAATGGGCCAAGGTGTAGCTGATGGAGTTTGATTTAGACAAATGAGAGGTTTTGCATTTGTTACGGTGAAGCAGGGCAGGACTTATACAACTAATGCTAGGGCCCTGGGGAGCGTTGCCAGATAAAGAGACCTTGGGTGCAGGAGCTTGAAAGTGAAGTATCAGGGAGACAGGATGCTGAAGAACACGTTTGTCACACTTGCCCTAATCAGTCAGAGCTTTGGGTGCAGGAGTCGGGATGGCATGTTGCTTGTGTACAAGACGTCGATGAGGCCATGTTTAGACTATTGCGCACAAATCTGTTGGCTCTGCTAAAGGAAGGTTGTTGTTAGCCTTGAGAGGAGCAGAAAAGATTGGCAAGCATGCGCCTGGATTGGAGGGTTTGAGCAAGAGGGAGACGCTAAATAGTTTGCAGCTTTTTCCCCTGGAGTGTTGGAGATTGAGGGGTGACATTGCAGAGGTTTATAAAATCATGAGGAGCATGAATAGTCTGTAAAGCCAAGATCTGTTTCCCAGGAGTCAAAACGTAAAGTGCCTATGCTGAAGGTGAGAGGGGAAAGATATAGAAGGGAACGTGGGACAACATTTTCATGCAGAGAGTGGTGTGCGTACAGAAAGTGCAGCCAGAAGTGGTGGAGACGGGTGCATTTACACAGTTAAAGGGAACCTGGATTGGTAAATGTATAGGAAGGGTTTAGATGGATATCGGCCAAATACTGGAAAATGGGCATAGATCGGATTACGTATCTGGTCAGTGTGGACAGGTTGGACCAAAGTGTTTGTTTCTGCGCTGTGTGAGTTTCTGAATCTATAAGATGGATGAGAAGAAATTCGAAAAGGGCATTTCAACCAGAAATTCTCTTCCCCAGAAGCCTGTGGTGCCTTTCTGTTTACATTTATTCAGAGCTACATTAGTGAAATAGTTGACAGATGTTGTGAAAAAAACCAAAGTCTCTCCAGTTGTTTACTCAACGTTTATTAACAAGACAGCTTTGTGCCTCTTGTTCAATCCCTCTCTTAAAAGAATCCAGAACAAAATAACCTCATACAGTTACGGCATTGTTACACTGGTTCGCACATCGAGCTGTTACACAGGAACCCGGGGAAGACCAATGAGGCACTTGGCCCTGCTGTACAGCCCATTGAGTCACTGACATATGAACAGGAGGAGGCCATTCATCCCGTACAGTCACTTGCATGGAAACAGAGTGAGGTAACTGATGCTCCAGCATGACAAGCAAATGGGGCAAGGGCTGCACAGATAGTCTGCTTCATGCTTTTCATCTTTCATCCATTGCTCGTGGTACACATGTGGTACTTTAAAGCGGTTTTCTCGCAGTGAGGTGGGAAGCCTAACCACAGATAATGGGAACTACAGATGCCGGAGAATCCGAGATAACAGAGCGTGGAGCTGGATGAACACAACAGGCCAAGCAGTATCTTAGGAGCACAAAAGCTAACGTTTTGGGCCTCAACCTTTCATCAGAAGAAAAGGAAGCCTAATGGTTTGTTCAAAATCTCAAGGTTGCATCCTCCAACTTGTGTTCTCTGTGAAAATCAGAATGTGGTTGGAATGACATTCTGTTTTAGAAGTAAGGTATTATGGCTAATGTCGGGATTGTGAGCAACATGACATTCAGTGTCGGGTTACACATTAATGTGGGGAGATTTCATTCAGAATCTGCATTGCTCTCTCAATCGACATGGGGGTCTATGTAATCCGACATGTAAAACCTACATATATTTACATGGGTATGTTTTGGAATCTCTCACCATATCAATGTGTTTTGTGGCCGTAAGTGTTCACTGCCAACTGTACGTTTTAATGGAACTATCTGTTATTCTTTCACAGCACTACAGGTTAAACAGTCAGTTTCCTCACGGTACCATCATCTCAGGGATTAGACTGGTGATACTCGTTTGCACTGTGCCTGTGGCAAGGAGATCTTTCCTAACAAAGGAGAACAAGTCTGTCTACAATGATCCTAAATACTCTCTGATCAAGGCTGTACAACTGCAGAAAGATGGCTTTATTTATGTACCTGAATCATTCACAATGAAGACAGAATAACTTTTATTTCCTTCATTACTGATACCCCTATATGTACTATTTTTGGTGACCTACGATCAAGGACATGTAGGTCGTTTTGGGCAACAAGACTTCCCAACCTTGCACCATTTAATCATTACAAAATGAGATGTCTGCTCTTGCTGGCTACATCCAAATTGTTTGTATGCCTTTCAAATTACCGTGGTCCAAACACTGATACATGTGATACACCTAAAGTAACAGCACCAAAATGTCAGTCTGAAAAAAGGCTTGACTCTCTGTATGGTCTCAACTAAACAATTCTCAATCCGTGTGGTATATTCTCCCTTACCACTGGACTCCAGCTTTATTCATTCACCTGTGTGCAAGCATACCGAAGCATTCTAGAAATTCAAATACACCACTCCCACTGGTTCTCATGTGTGGATGCTTCAACTATTATATACATATTACTCAGTCGTACACTCACTGGAAAAAGGATCACAACACACAGGAATTGCCAAAACAAATAGGAAAGTACATCAACTTCTGTTGATAATCTAGTTTTCTCTATTTTGACATGTCATCATCCATATTCTCTCTCACTTTCTCTCTCTCTCATTAATGAATCACATATATCAGATTAATAAATACTCCAACCTTTCTCCATGTCTTATCTCTCAAACCTCCCTTTTTCAGTTTAAATGTATTGCTTACATTTGGATGTGACACGATTATAATTGAGAAATGAAACGACAAAGACACAAGGGAGGAACTGGCCAATGTTACCAGAAATAGAGCCTCAGCAGGGAAAACTGTGAAGCAGCAATGTAAGACGTTTCTGGGGATAATTTGGACGCAGATCCAAAATTTGTGGGTGCTTTAATTAACACAAACTCCACAGGTTTATCAAAGATGACTTCACTTTCCTGAATCTAAGTTGATTCTACGAAGTCGTATTATGATTCCCCAAGTGTCTAATTTTTACAGTCCTCGCAAAAGATTCCAATACTTTCCTCATAATGGAAATCAAGTCGTCCAATTTTGTTTTTTTTTTGTTTTCCCTCCAACTCCACATTTTATCTGAGTTACAACAGCAGTTTTCCATTCTGCAGGAACCAGAAATGCCGCAATCTTTTAGAATTTTGAATGGTAGCCAATAATTATTTCTTTTAGTTACACTTTTTAAACAGCATTTGGATCAGTACCTGAACAGGAAACACTTGGAGGGATAAGGCCCAAGCCCGGGCGGGTGGGACCAGGGTAGTTTGGGATTATGTTTGACATGGACTGGTTCGACTGAAGAGCTGTATGACCCTGTAACTCTTTCACTAGGTCTATTGCCACCTACTTGTATACTCTGGGACGTACCAGAGCAAAGTACCAAACTTCAGTTCAATTAGTTTTGAGCAATTCCTCTTTATTAATTCTAATCTCCCACAGTTTCTCATTTTCATAGTCACTCTGTCCTGTGGAATTTCTGGATGATTTTCTGGATTTTCTTCTGTGGAGACGGAAATAATGCATTCCACTCAGCAGTGGGTCAGTGGGGGTGAGGTGAAGGAGATGGCCTCTGCCACCAAATGAATACATCAGAGCACTGCACTGAGGAGATGATGAACAGCGCACCCACTCATGACCATCGATGGGTTTTGCTGAAACCAGTGACACAAAGCTGTGAACACCTCCTTTTAGAATAACATAGTCTTCACACTTTGCAACTGGCATAGGTCCAGGTAGAGATAAGAATATGAATACAATCTAAGTATTATTTATCAAAGTATTTTTAATCAAAGCTGCAAGTGTGGCCAGACGAAAACTGCAACTGGAAAGATTTTAGTTCATTCAGAAAGAGCATTGAATACGAAGTGAAGGCTGGGAATATTGTGGGTGATAAAGGGAATACTGTGATATAAATCAGCTCAGGACAAAATGGGCCAATGCTGGTTGTGAACACTTTTGTTCCTCCTCGGGTGTTTGTAAGTGAAGGTGTTAAAAGCCATGGAATAAGAATTGACGTTGTTATGGAAAGTGAATACAATAGTTTACGCCTTTGTCAAACATAGATCATAGAAATTGAGATGCTGTTCACAAAGTTTTACAGATTAAATGATTGGTCAGAGATAGAGAGACTTACCAGGAACACCAACAATAGCGAGGATGGGATAGTAACCGGCTTGAATAATCATCAGTACACCATATATCCGCCATGTTAATGATACCCCATAAATAGAAAACCAGAAAAGGCCAGCGGATAAACCCCTGTCCATTATTGGAACATTCCAAACTATTCCGCTCAGATTCTTATACATTGTTGTCACATTCCCTTGTGTGGTTCTGAGATTCTGATCCATTATTGGAACATCCCAAGCTGCTGTTCACAGATTCTGATCTCTCCCTCTCTCTGAAGCTGCTGATTCCAATCGTGTTGAGGATGACACAGCCACGGATACTGTGGGGTAACGCATTGGAAGAAACACCTTATTAACAGAAGAGGGAAACCCTCCAGTGACACAGTTAGTATCCATGGAGACTGACATTAATTCCAGTCACAGAACAACAGTTCCAGTTAACCCCTTCCACTCTGACAGTTTTAATGGAACAACAATACCTGGTCTGGGTGGGATGCTGACATTGCCTGCTATCGGTCTGAGTGCCCATCTCCAATTACTCTCACAATGATAGAGATCAAGGAGAAAGGTGATGATTTCTCTGCACAGGCTCAATGATTCTGCTGTGTTATCCACATGCAATGCCATATGTAACCGTTTTCCTTAGAGCCAATCGAGAGCTTGCAACTACACTGAAGCCTGCTCCACTACAACAACTGCCAAACTAAAAACGGTCTCTGGCCACAACCGCCTGGAGAAAGACAGGAAATGTGGATGTTGCCAAACTTTCCTCTCACTGCCCTAATAAGGCAACATTTTATCTGTAACTCAACACTGAATAATTTGCTCCTAAAGTTGCAAACATCTTTTTTTTCCAGTTTATACAGCTTTTCTTTTCCGATTTTTTGGCCTTATCCCAAAAGTAAACGTTACATTGGTAACTGCTTTGCTTATTGGGAGTAAAGGGTCAGAGACAATATCTATGTGAGTGATTAAGGAACAGTAAGGGAGAGGGGACAGTGGCTGTGCAGACTGGACAGGACTAACGTGATAGCATCCAGTAGGCAATTTCTTCTTCATAGACGGAATAAAACAAAATGCAGAGAAAGAAACAGAATAAATTTGGCTGAAGGAATGGGGACTGACAATATTAACAAAACACGGTAGTTTGAAATGGAATGGAGGAGAAATGATTTCATCTATACTGTTTAATCAGTGTGTGTGTGTGCAGATAAATAAGATTGTTCAGAAATGCTCAAGATATT
Source organism: Stegostoma tigrinum (assembly GCF_030684315.1). Classification (NCBI taxonomy): domain Eukaryota; kingdom Metazoa; phylum Chordata; class Chondrichthyes; order Orectolobiformes; family Stegostomatidae; genus Stegostoma; species Stegostoma tigrinum. The sequence continues at coordinate 34,465 of NW_026728217.1, read as the reverse complement.
CAGAGTTATTAAGAGACAGAGTGAACACAATGTGATGCAGGCGATATGGCCTTGTCTTAGAGATAATGGGAACTGCAGATGCTGGAGAATTCCAAAATAATAAAATATGAGGCTGGATGAACACAGCAGGCCAAGCAGCATCTCAGGAGCACAAAAGCTGACGTTTCGGGCCTAGACCCTTCATCAGAGAGGCCTTGTCTTGTTTGTATCTTGTTAACATTGCACTCAATAGAGAGAACCCATCTCCCCAATTCACACCTTTATTTACTCCCATTGTACATCTGCTTCTCTTTCACCACAATTAAAAGCCTCTTTGTATCTTGCACTGCACCCCCACACCCTCTGTTTTCTTTCACCCCTCCTCTAACTCTGTCAAGGTATTAAAAAGATAATTTTCCTACCCTTTTCAGTTGGGAAGAAGGGTCTCGCTGGACTTGAAACCATAACTCTGCTTCTCTGTCTCCACAGATGCTCCAGACCTGCTGAGTTTCTCCAGAAATGAATCGACGCTGACTGAATTTTCAACAAAACAAAGAACCGTGCATGCTGGAAATTTGAAACAAGAAGAAAAGTTGCTGGAGAAACTGGGAGCTTTGAAAAGGCATCAAGGGTCCTGGCACGAAACGTCAGCTTTTGTGCTCCTGAGATGCTGCTTGGCCTGCTGTGTTCATCCAGCTTCACACTTTGTTACACTGGATCCAACAGCTTAACTTTGCTTTCACTCTACAGATGCTGCCACAACTGCTTAGTTTCTTCAGAAATTTGTGTTTTCAAATAAATTGCAAAAATGTGTGTCAAAGCTGCCCAAACACCCTGTCCAACATGGATCACCAAACACTGAGAAGTGAATGGCAGCGCAAGGTTCACAAATGCATTAGTTCCAAACGACATAACGCTGGCATCATTGACACGACAGAGCTCTTAACCATGATCTGGGAGAGAAACATTCACTTTAAAAACCTTCCTACAGTGTGGAAACATGTCCTCCAGCCTAACAAGTCCACACCGATGTTCCGATCATCCCATCCAGACCCATCCCCCTATTACCCACCTGATTTACGCATCCCTCAATATGATGGGCATTAGCATGGCCAATTCACCTTGCCCGCACATCTTTGGTCTGTGGGAGGAAACCAGAGTACCTGGAGGAAGTCCACACAGACACGGGGGATAATATGCAAACTCCACACACACTGGCACCCAAGAGTAGAATCAAACCTACATCCCAGATGCAGTGAAGCAGTAGTGCTAATCCCTGAGCCACCGCACTGCCCAAAGATGTCCCTACTGGAAGGGAAAAGGTTCAGATGAATATGTTAACACGTTTTGAGGAATGTGACAAATTGGAGGCGCGACACCACGGAAAGGCCCTCAGAAGAATGAAAATGGAAGTGTTACCACATCACAAAACAGAGTAAGTCACTATGGACACGGACGATGGAGACTCAGTCTGAACCAGGGGGACATTATGTTGCACTTATTGCAGCTCCAAACTGGGCATTCATGTGGTGATGGAATCCACAGCAGCAGCAGCAGAAGCAGAATTGCATTCCACCAGAATCTGTGACTCTTTGTCCCGTATAATCCCTCAGTCTATGATTCCCATGAAGCTGATCAATGATTCAGTGATGAGTGCAGGCAAACATGCCGGGGACAGAGCCATGCGTACCTGAAACTGATGGCAACCCGTTGTAGCTACCACATTTGACTGCTTGCATTACAAACAGCAGAACTAATGCATTACAGACAGGGCAAAATGATTACAAGATCAACAGACCAACTATCATGCCATAACTAGTCATGAATGGTAATGGGAGCAGCAGGAACTGTCGCTGCCGGAGTCTGAGATAACAAGGTGTGGATTTGGATGAACACAGCAGGCCAGGCACCATCAGCGGAACAGGAAAGCTAATGTTTCAGGTCTGGACGCTTCTTCAGAGAAAGGGGAGGGGAGGGGGATTCTGAAATAAATAGAGAGAGGGGGAGGCGATATTAGAAGTTAGATAGTGGAGCAGATAGGTGGAGAGAGGACAGTCAAGTCAAGGAGGCGGCATTGAAGCCAGTAAGGGTGCGTGTAGGTCGTGAGATGTGACAAGTGTTGGTCAGTGAGGAAGGAGAGGCGGGAAGATGGGAGGGAACACGGACAGGTCGAGGATGCAGGGATGAAGCTCATTGAGGTGAGGTGAGTGTAGGTGGGAAGTAGGCGTTGGGGGTTGTTCAGTGAGCTGGGAGGTCGGGTAGGTGAGAGGGAACACGGACATGGTAAGGAGGCAGGGATGAGGCTAGTCGAGGTGAGGTGAGTGTTGGTAGGAAGTTGGGTGGGGGTTGTTCAGTGAGCTGGGAGTGTAGGTGCTCCACAAAGCAGTCTCCAAGCATCCTTTTGGTTTTCATGATGTAGAGGAGGCCACATCTGAAAATGCAGATACAAGAGACCACATTAGTGGATACACAGGTGAATACCTGTTTAATGTAGAAGGTTTTCTTGAGGCCTGGGATGGAGGTGATGAGGGAGGTGGAAGGGTGGGCGAAGCAATTCCTGCAGTTGCAGGGAAATGTCCCGGGGGTGGTGGCACTAATGGGGAATGTGGAGCGGACAAGGGAATCATGGAGACTACGGTCCTTCTGGAAGGCAGATAAGGACGGGGAAGGAAATATATCCTTGGTCGTGGGGGTCAGATTGCATGCAGCGGAAGTGGCCAAGAATGATGTTTTGGATCCAGATATGATGGGGTCATACGTGAGGACAAGAGGAATTTTGTCTTTGTTTGGAGGGGGTGTGAGGGCTGAGGTACGGGAAATGCAAGAGATGCGGTCAAGGTCATTTACGGCCACTGTCAGGGTGAAATTGCAGTCCATGGAGAATGAAGACATCTGCATTGTCCGGGAGTTGAATGCCTCATCTTGGGAGCAGATGCGGTGGAGGTGAAGGAATTGGCAATATGGGCTAGCATTCTTGCAGGAAGGTGGATGAGATGAGGTGTCATCGAGGTAGCAGTGGGAGTCGGTGGGCTTGAAATAGATATCAGTTTACAGACGTTTACCAGAGATGGAGACAGAGGTCCAGGAAGGAGAAAGAGGTATCAGTGATTGTCCAGGTGAACTGCAGGTTGGGTGAAAGGTGTTAGTAAAGTGGGTGAACTGTTCAATCTCCTTGCGGGAGCATGAGGCGGCACTGATACAGACATTGATGCAACGGAGGAAGAGGTGGGGAATAGGGCCAGGATAGGCGTGGAAGAGGGACCGCTCCACGTAACCGACAAAGACTCAGGCATAGCTTGGGCCCATGTGGGTAACTATGGCTACCACCCTTTGTTCATAGGAAGTGCTAAGGGGAGGTTGCTAAGGGTAAGAATGCGTTTGGTTGGATAGATATTGGGTGTTAGTGGAGCGGGACTGGTCGGGCCTGTAGGAGAGGATGAAACGGAGGGCTTTAAGGCCATCTGCATGGTCAGTTATACAACACCCTGGAGGAGAGGGTTCCAGAGATATCCCCAATGTAACTAATGGAACTGCCCTGCACATCAGTGCAACTTCAAAAGTGTAGTATCCACAACATCCTCAGCCAGGAGTATCGAGTTGATGATTCACCTTATCGTTATCATGATGTGCACAAAATCACAGTTGCCAGTCTTCAACCAATTAGCTTCGCTGCATGTGATACCAAGAAAAAGATAACAATGACGTAAAAATACGAAGAAGGTAACTGGCCCTGATGCCGCTCCTACAATAGGACTGAAGGCTTGTGCTGCATAACAAGCCGTGCCTCTGGGGGAAGCTGTTTCATTCCGGCCCCCACTCTGACATCTGCCTGGCAATGTGGAACATTTATCAGCTATGCCCAGTTTCCTAAGAGGAGCCTAATTGCAATCTGTCCGATATCTGTGCCCTTAGTCTCATTGCAATTGTCGAATTGTTGGAAGTTGTTTTTGACAGAGCTGTCAAGCAGCACAGAAATAACCTGCTCGGTGTGGTTTCTGATAGTTCCCCATGTGGAGATGGTGCTGTTGTGGAAATATCATTGGGTTTCTAATTCAGACCAGGCTAATGCTTTGGCATCTGGGGGATGTTAAGAATAATTAATAAAATATCGAAGTCTCAAATCTGGTGTCAATAAAAGTGACCTTGAAGCCAATATCGATTGGAAACATCAATTTTCTTCACCAACACACTTTCAGGATGAAAATCTACCGCGCTGTCCTAATCTGGCCGAAAAGCCTCTCCAGACACACAGACATGTGATGAACACTACAATGTTCTCTGGAACAGCCAAGTAAGACACTCAATTGTATCAAACTGCTCTGATGTCTTAAAGGATAAAATCGGATGGATCACCCAGCCGTGGTATCGGAAAAGGGACAAAGAAACACTGTTGTGTTGAACATACACAGGCCTCCTTCTTGATCTCTGAGAGCTTGTGAGAACATTTAAAGAGCTTTCCCATGGGCGGTACAGAAATATCAGGAAAGGAGAAGGCCATTCAACCCATTTAGTGTCCCCCAATCTAGTTCATGGCTGAACATCTCTCCAATGCTTTTCTTCCACACAGTGCACATTGCCCTGGAAGTGATGAATCATTAGAAAACAAAAAAAAGCAGGAACTGTCGTCGTTCCTTCAGTCCATTGATTTTTCTCCCCCACTCAACATAATGATGTTGATCCTGTATCTCATACGCCTGTTCTCTGCCCATCCATTTAGTGTCGAGAAATCCTTATTTGTGCAGCTGTGTTCATCCAGGTACCTGAGGATCTTCCATCACACTCCTGCCTGGTTCCTTGTAGGTAGTGGAAAGGCTTTGGAGAGCTTTAGGAGGTGAGTTACTCGCCACGAATTTCCAGCATCAGATATGCTCTTTTAGATGGCTGCACCAGTTGAATTTCTGATCAGCAGTTGCACACAGGATATTTTTCGTTGCAAGTTGATCTTCGTGCTGAAAATCAAAGAAGAGCTTTTGGATTACCTCGTGTTGGATGTGACAACGGTCCAGCAGTTATGAAGAACTATTCTTGTTGGACATTAATCAGCAAAACCTGAATGGTGTCCACATATTTTGGAAGAAAGTTATTGACTGCTGCAGGAACTGAGGATTGTGAAACAGTGCTGAGAGATACTGTTTTCATACTGAGACTTGAAGAGAATCCTGCACTGGTAATGTCGTTGAGTGAGCAATGGGAAACCCAGTCTCTTCAAGTTGTTGTTAAAGTTACAAGTCATCCTGGAGAGGGAATAAATTGTTGTTCCTTCACTATAATATGGTAAAAAAAAAACCTTGGTATCTCCTTACAAACAGCTCGATGCATACATCTGCATCACTTGGATGAGAAGAGTTTCAGGAAGGCAGCTCCGTGTCACCTTCTGCAGACCTATTGGTGATGACAAATAAAGTCTGCCCCTGCTAGTGGCTGCCAAAATCAATGGATAAAAATGTCCTACTTACAATATCAAGATTTTTGTCATAGCTTAGTCTGAAGCCTCAGACAGGTAAGACTTTGCTAGATGAGTGTAACCCCAGTGACATCAGGAACATGGCATGGCATTGAGGTTACACTCCGCATCGTTTTCAATCAATTATTTTCAGACATCAATGCTGAGCACTATAGTGACTAGATACCAAGTCGCTGCCTCCTCTGCCTGGTTCTGTCTGGTCAAATGGACAGGAACTAGCAGAGAGGGTGATGATTTTGCCTGGGACATAATCCTGCTCACAGAATCCTGCTCTACAGAGAATGTCTGACCGTTGCTTAATTCGTCCATGAAAATATAATGCAACCCACTTTTACATTTCGTACACCAAAGAGTTAATATCACTTTACTTCTTACATGTTTAAAATAAACCAAATGCAACTTTTTTTTTTCCATTTGCAAACAACTGAAGTGACAATAATTAAACTACCAGAGTACACGCCTAATTATACAGAATTTAGTGACTGTGGTGAACAGTTGAATCATGTTCAGGTCAGTGAACACATCATCTTGCAGTCAGCAAATTTGTGAAAAATAGACTTAAACAAAAACACTGAATTCTCAGCTGCTGTGTTACCGGTCCTCACCACTACCTCCAAAACACTGGCCATCTCCTAAATCTGTCCCAAGAGTAGTTAAACCGGACTTGGACTGGTATTCACACAATGGCTCACAACAGAACTTTAGAGGCATCCCTGAACAACAAGGAAGTGCATGGGGCAGCTTGGCCAATGAACTAGCACCAGACTCAGTACTGGTCCAAATGCAGTTTAACATTTGTGAAAAATAACCTGCCAAAAACCACGCCTCATAAGTTTATCTCTGTTGATGACTTCTGATGTGCCAACTCACCCCTGTTATTGTGCATCTTTGACCCGATCCTGAATGAAGGCGTTATAAAGGTGATGGACTCCTGCAGCATGCGTCGCCTTTCATTGAATCCCATTTTAACAATATCCAGTGCATGTCAGCTCCACACATCAGTGTCCAAACTGAATTGTGCAGTGACAATGATGGTCGGCATGTTCCCAGACCAACATCCTTGCGCATGACTGGAAATATAAATTTCTATGCAAATGTTCTCAGCATTCTAACTATTAGTAGCAAAGTCACATCACTGAATGCAACCATCCTTCGATAATAACCACTTTCTGATTGTCCAAAAAGCACACATCTACCCATTTATTCAGTTCAATATTATGATAAAAATATGAGCAAACAGTGCACAAATCACAGTGAGGGACTTTGAAATGATAACACTTGTTGCCACACCCAAGATCAAATGATTATTAAGTGCCAGGACTTTAAAAACACACAATTATTTTTCCCTTGTATTAATATATGTGCTAATATTTACACACAATTGTTTTTCATGGCAACAATGCCAGGGTGTCAGATCAAACTTTGATGAGGAAACCTCCTGCTGAATCGCCCCCCTTAGTTGGTGGATCAGCCGTTGTATTATCCAGTCCCTCCAGCTGTTTGTTCATATCACAGAAAATGAATGGAATTAGTTGAAGACTGCCTCGTGGAATGCTAGGAATCTTTGGAGGAGAGTGAAACAGATCATTCCATCGACACTTCTGTCTGAACATTGTTGTGAGTGTTTTGGCCTTGTCTTTTCTCCTCTTCTAAGGAAGGGTCGCTGGACCCGAAACAATCACTCTATTTTGTTTTCTTCACAGGTGCTGCCAGACCTGCTGAGCTTTTCCAGCAATTTCTGTTTTTATTACATTTTCTGCTGGGCTCTTCCATCATTGAGGAAGATGATATTTGTGGAGCCTCCTCCTCCTCCTCCTCCAGTGAGTTCTTTGATTGTCCAAAAACATTCAGGACTGGATGTCACAGCATTGCAGAGGTTAGGTCTGATTCGTTGGTTCTGGGTTCATTTTGATCTGTCGATCATTTTCTGCTTGTCCTATTTGCTGAGGAAGTGGTCTTCTCTTCATTTTTAAATAGGGTTGCTTCTGCTATTGGCAGCCTCTCCTGTGTTATTCACTGAACAAGAGTTGATCCCTGGCTTGATAGTCGTAATGAAGTGTGGGATATGCTGGGTAATGCTATTCAAAATCGTCATGGAGTAAAATTCTGCTGTTGTTGGTGACCCATATCATCTCACACAGCCCAGCGTTGAGTTCCTACATTTGATTGAAATCTAGCCCATTTAGGACAGTGGTAGTGTCATATACATGATGGAGGGTATTCCCAATGTAAAAGGAGAACTTCATCTCTTGAAATAGTGTGTGCAGTAGTCTCTGTCACTGATACAGTCATGGATCCATGTACCAGCATCCGACAGATTGGTGAAGGTGAGGTTCAGTACGTTTCTCCCTCTTAGTCAGCCCTTCCCCAGCAGTTGCTGCCCCAGCCCCAGCAGCTATGTGCTTTCACACCCAACCATCTCAAACAGCAATACAGCTGCTGATTCTCTCTTGTTGCTGGTTTTGTAATGAACCACACTGTATACATTCTCCATCTTTCCCACTCTCTCAGTGCTTCCTCGAAGTGCGGCTCAATGTGGAGGAACGCTGATTCACCAGTCCAGGGAGATGATTCAGCCAGAAATTTCAGTGTCAGAGTCTGATCTGACACCATGAGGCTTCGTTATGCCACATTGCTGCTTGACTGGTCTGTAGGATGGCTCTCCCAATGGTATCAATGTGGACTTCACCAGCTTCAAAATCTCCCCTTCCCCCACCGCATCCCAAAACCAGCCCAGTTCATCCCCTCCCCCCACTGCACCACACAACCAGCCCAGCTCTTCCCCTCCACCCACTGCATCTCAAAACCAGTCCAACCTGTCTCTGCCTCCCTAACCTGTTCTTCCTCTCACCCATCCCTTCCTCCCACCCCAAGCCGCACCTCCATCTCCTATCTACTAATCGCATCCCACCTCCTTGACCTGTCCTTCTTCCCTGGACTGACCTATCCCCTCCCCAACTCCCCACCTATACTCTCCTCTCCACCTATCTTCTTTTCTCTCCATCTTCGGTCCGCCTCCCCCTCTCTCCCTATTTATTCCAGAACCCTCACCCCATCCCCTCTCTGATGAAGGGCCTCGGCCCGAAACGTCAGCTTTTGTGCTCCTGAGATGCTGCTGGGCCTGCTGTGTTCATCCAGCCTCACATTTTATTATCTCCCAATTTTGACACGAGTCCCCAGACATTAGCAAGGATGACTTTGCAGTGTCTACAGGGCTTTTTATTTTTGTGGCTGTCAACTGAAGGGGCCAAAGGGGCTGACTATGCTGTATAACACTGATTCTATATTTCTTGTGATTGGGCCCTCCAAGGTCTCATTCCCAGTACCTTGTCTATGGCACAGATTCCTACAATGTGGTCTCCATTAAGCCATTGCGCAATTTGGAGTTTTTAAACTGCTCAGCTGTCCCTCTAACTTTTCTTGTCATCGCCTCCAAGGGCTACATCCATCTCCATCTGCGTCCCTCCCTATATGTCTCACCACCTCCATTCGCCTCACCCCACGTACTTCGATAAGATCCTCCAGCCCCTTCAACATACCGATCTCTCTCACCTCATCCAGGCCCACTCACCCTACCTATCTCTTTTATGTCCTTGCTGCATATAGCTTTCTCATCTCTCGAACTTCCTCCAGCCCCTTTGCCCTCCATACGTCTCTGACCCCCACCAACCCCACTCACTCTCCCTGTCCATCCAACACCCTACAGCCTCTACAACGCTCTCTATCTCTCGAACCTCCTTGTCCGCTTCACTCCTCCCTTACTATCTAACCTCCTCCAGCTCGTACAACCCTTTGTTTCTCTGTACCCTCCAGCGACTACACCTCTCTTCCATCCTTTGAATGAAAGAGACAAACAAACAAGCTCTGTAGCCTGGTCTAGCATGCACTGGAATCGCTATCTCTGTCATGTCTCTGGCCCTGCATTCGGATTTCAGGAGCTTCCTCCAGTCCATAAAATCTCAAACTTCCTCCAGATTTCACTCCCTCCTAGCTCTGTAATCTCATCCATCAGCTACACTGCTCCCAAATTCTTTTATTGCCTCCTTTTCCCTGTCCCATCACCCTCTCATTAACCTCCTGCAGCATCTACTCCACTTCATATCTCCTCCAGCTCTTTCAGCTCTCCCTATTCTACAATTTCCTGAGCATTTACACACCTCTACATTTATGTAGCCTTCAACAGCCCCAATAACCTCCATATCTCTTTCACCTTCTCCAGCATCTGCATCTGCTCCCAATCCCCGTAACATTTTCCAACACCTGTACTCCTCTATACCTTTGTAACCTGCTCGAGCATACGCATACGTTCCTCATCCTGCCACCCTCCCCCAGCCCCTAAAACTTCACCAGAGCCTACAATTCTCTCTCTCTCTCGAGCCTCCTCCAACCCTTCCACTCTTTGCTTTCGATCTAACCTCCTCCAGCTCATACAACTGTCTTTTCCTCTGCCACCCCCAGCTCCTGCACCTTTTCCCATTATGTGAATGAATGAAAAAACAAAATCTCTGGAAGCTGTTCTAGCATGCATAGGACTCATTATCTCTGTAATGTCTCTAGCCACGCATTCCTATTTGTGAGGCTTCATCCAGCCCATAAAACCTTGAACCTCCTTCAGAATTTACTCACCCCAATCTCTGGCACCTCATCCATCAGCTCCCAAATTATGCCATCACCTTCTTCTCTTGTTGCATCCTCCTCTCAGTGACAGCCTCCAACATATACACCACTTCATATCTCCACCAGCCCCTTCAACTCTCCATATTTCTAAAAGTTTCTGCAGTATCTACACTCCGCTGCATCTCTTAAGCCTTCCATGACTCTGATAAACTCCATAACTCTGTCACCTTCACCAGCATCTACATGTGATCCCGAACCCTGTAACATTTTTCACCACCTATACTCCTCCGTGTCTTTGAGACCCGCTCGAGCATGTCCACATGCCCCTTGTCCCTGTAACCTCCCCCAGCCCCTAGAACATTCTTGTCGTAGGTGGCACGGTGGCTCATGGGTTAGCACTGAACCCTCACAGCGCCCCGGATCTGGGTTCAATTCCAGCCTCAGGTGACTGTGCGGAGTTTGCACATTCTCCCTATTTATTTTAATGAGATTCCTTCGGGTGCACCAGTTTCCTCCCACAGTCCAAAGCTGTGCAGTTTAGGTGGACTGGCCATGCTAATTTGCCCACAGTGTCCAGTGATATGTAGGTTCCGTGGACTGGATATGGGAATTACATCGATGGTGTGTGCGGGTTGCAGATGTGGACTTATTGGATCACTGCGGGGATACTAAACTTTTATCCCTGTAACCTCCGGATTTCACTTTGCCCTACCTTTGTAACCTCCTTAAGATCAGATCATCTTACCTATTTCTGTAACCTGTTCCATTCCCTGCACCCTCCTCATCTCTAACCTCCAACAGCTATTCCAGCCCTCCCTATTTCTTTATATTAGTACATCTCCTCCGCCCCTCCCTATCTGTCTAACATCCTCCAGCACATACATTATCCCCTGTCCATGTACCCTCCTCCAGCAATTACATTCTACCCTAAATCTGTATCCTGCTTGAGGATGGACAATCCTCCCATATGAAAATCTACCTCCAGCATCTGCAATCCTCGGAGCCATGAAACCTCTTCCAGGCCCGACAGCCTTCTCTAACTGTGTAATGCCCTGAAGCCCAGACCCGCTTCCCTATTTTTGTAATTCCTCCAGGCCGTAAATCCCCCCTTATCTCTGTAGCCACCAACACATATTACAGTCCTACCTTTCACTGTAGCTAATTCCAGCAAATCTCTCTCTCACTATCTCGGTCACCCCTTCAACTCCTACATTCCTCCCATCTCTATAATCTCCACCAGCTGTTTGAGCCCTTATGATTACTGTAACCTCCTGCAACATGTATACTGCTCTTTGTCTTTGGACCCTCCTGCAGCTCCTCCTCTCCTCACTATCTCTGTAAGCTTGCCCAGCCCTGTAACCCTCCCTATCTCTGTAACTTCCTCCAGTCCCTGAACTCCTTCTATCTCTGCAACTGATACTGCCCTCTCTATGTCTGTAACCTCCAACAGCATATATATTGCTCGATGTCTCTGGAACCTCCTCCATTCCCAACAACAGTTCTTCATACTGTAACTCCCACCAGTTATTCCTGACCTCCCTATTGCTGTAACCTCCTGCAGCATGTACATAGTCATGTATTCCCCTTACAACCTTCAGCCCCTCCATTCCTCCTCATCCCTGTAAGGAGAAGTCATCCCTCCCATTCTGTGTAACCTCCACTAGCCATGCACTCCTATCTCTGAAACATCCTCTATCCCCTACACCCCTCTTTTTCTCGTCAAGTTGCTCTCGCTGTGGTTGCTCTCCAACTGTGAGATCCGTCCCTACTGCAGTAATCTCCACCAGCAACTATACCTGTTCCAATCTCTTGAACCCCCTCCAGCCCTCATTCTCTTGCTTATTGTTGCAACCTCCTCCAGCTCCCGAACCCAATCTTCCCTATCACTGTGAAGTCTTTCAATGCTGACACCCTTCCTTATCTCTGTAACCTGCTCCAGCAGTGGTTACAGAGATAACACATTGTCTGGTCGATTCATCAGGCTAGTCAAATTTAGAAAGGAAATAAAAATAGTTTTCTGCATCTTTTTCATTGAATTTTGGTAATGTTTGGACATATTTGTCCATGTCCAAACCAGGCTGTTGGTGACAATGAGTTTATTCATCCTCATTTCTGGCTTGTACTTTTGTCACATGTAGTCTTTTTGCTTCTAGTTAACACTTTATCTTTTTGAATGCTAGCATTTTTCCCTTTCTTCTCTCTTCTTTTCCCATTTCTGTCTCATTATTTCCCCCCTCTTCTCCCTGTATTCTTTTTCCCACTCTTCTCTCCCTCTTAGTCTTTCCCTCTCTTCTCTCTCTTTGATTTTGTTTTTGCTGTGCTTGTAAATGTAGTTCGGACTTTTTCGATTACCTTTTATTGTCTAACTCCAGCTTATTTGCATTTTTTTCTAGCTCCCCTCCAATTTTCCATTTCTCTGGTACACGCAAATGTTTGAGTAACCCTGTTACAATTTCAGCTTTCCTCTTGCTCCTGCAAACCCAATTCTAAACTGTTGGCTGATTCTAAAACTGTATCCTTCCTCTGTTTATGCAAACACTTTTGGCAAATTAGGGAAGCATCTTCAAATCACAAAATTTCAATGTTAAGAGCCATTTCCCTCATTTTGAATTAACCAACAATAAGTAATCGAAATTAAACAGATTTGTCTCACCTGATCGAGGATACTCATCACCAAGTCTCCTTCAGTTTGTAAAAATCCATTCAGGTCTGTTCATATCCCTTACACGAACAGAGCAGATCTTGAACTTGGGCCCCTAAACTGGCGAACAAGGGGAGATTAAATGAAGGAAAATCCTGATATTCACTTTACAAGTAAAAAGTAACAATTTATTTATTTAATCATAATCGTGAACAAATTTACACAACTCTCAACAAATGATAAAACCTCCCCTTTACAACAGAGTCTTTCCAGATTGAACTAAATTGTACTGGTATACTGTTCCAATAAACAATTCTCACTTATATAAACCCAAGTAAAAGAAAATAAATTAGAATGTAATCTCTGGAAGTCTGCAAGCCTTTGTTTTGCTATCGTCAAGTCATAAGCACTTTTCTTCCACTGACCCAGTTTTCAGGAACGTTATCTCTTTGAAGCCTTCTGTGAGTACTCTTAGCTCGTGGTGCCAGTGCACATTTTATTGACTGGTGCTGCTTTCCGAGAGTGTTTAGTGATTTCATGTGAGAGCTAGATGCTTATTTCTCATTGGTGCTTCACTCTTATCCTGATTTTCAAAAAAATACGCTCGTCTTGTATACCTTAAATATTATTTCAATTTTCTTAAAACAGCATTGGTCTGAGATTGTCAAAACCATCACTTTTAAATTCATCTGGCTTTCGATTACTAAGTCCTTGTTTAAACCAATTGGCTGATTCTAGCTCGTTGCCAAAACATCAAAACAAGCACTAGGTCAACAATACCACAACCAAATGATACATATTTCAATTTCAGAATTGGCTGTACATCTTCAGCTACACACAGGCACATTTTTCTGTATAATTTTCCACACTTCAATCAGCAAATTACCATTAAAGAAACTGAATTCTTCTCCGTTATCATGTTTTTACAAACAAATTTGAGCTTCCCGCCTTCCACTTCACAACTCCTCTCAACGACATCATATCTCCTCCCACATAAGAAAAAAAACATCTTTCTGAATAGATGGCTTTATTAATAAAAAATCATACCATTATCATGAGATACATAGGACACTAATCAAATGTTACTACTAATTCTCTTATGTATATATGTATGTATATATATATTATATATATATAATATTGAGCCATCTTATCTGTACATTTTCTTTTAAACTCACAATAACGTATCTGAAATAATACTTCTATGACACACAGCATGTACAATCTGCCAAGTAAAAGGCTGTAAAGTCAAACCCCAATGAAATAGACTTATATTCTTGCCCTTCAGTCTTTTCAAAAAGGTGAGACAGTTGAATCAGTTTACAGAACCGTTTATGATGCATTGTTTGTCGCATAAACATGAAAATGTTGTTAGGCCAGTACCAAACTCAATAACTCTCTTTCAATGGTGGAATATTTTATCTGGTGGATGTTGAGTTTCTTTGAAAAATATCCAACTGGCCTTTTAATTCCACCATCATCCTCCTGCATTAACACAGCTCCAACTACTACACCACTGGCATTGATAGTGATGTTAAAAAGATTTTTTCAAAAATTTGGCATTGCTAAAACCGGTGCTGTGTTTCATATCGCTTTTAAGTTCTCAAATGCCTCCTGGTATTGTTCTGTCCACCGATATTTCATATTCTTCTTTAGTAAAACCATCAGCAGCACCACCATGCTACTAATGTTTGGTATGAAATTCCAGTAGAAACCTGTCAGGGTCAAAAATTTGAAGCACCTCTTTCTTCGAGGATGATCTTTAAAATTCCTCAATGGCTTTCATTTACACATTCTGCAGACACATCCTTCCACATCTGATATTGTGTCACAAGGCCATCACTTCGGCCTTCACGAAGACAGAATTTGCTGAATTTATAACCAGTTTTTCCACCCACAGTCTTTCAAAGAGCTTTGCCAAAAGTACCATGTGATATTTCAATGAATGGCTAAAGATCACAAAGGCACCTCTCTCGACAGAACAATTACGCAAACCTGCCAGAACGCTGTTCATAAGTCTTCCGAATGTGCCTGGCGCATTCATCACAACAAAAGGCATCACATTTAATTGGGGTTACAAACACACAAACTTCTCTTGTTGTCACTGACCGAAGTAATTGCCAGTAACCACAAAGTAAGTCCAACTTGGTCAGGTAAGTGGCTTTTCCAACTTTTTCCAACACAGTCCTCCAGCCTTAGAATTGGGAAAAAATCCAATTTGGTTATGGCATTTACCTTCCAATAATCCATGCAGAAGTGTTGAGTGCCATGTGGTGTGGCAACCAACAAGATCCGTGAACTCCATTCGCTTTGAAGATAACAAAGTGTGAAGCTGGATGAAAACAGCAGGCCAAGCAGCATCTCAGGAGCACAAAAGCTGACGTTTCGGGCCTAGATCCTTCATCAGAGAGGGGAATGGGGAGAGGGTTTTGGAATAAATAGGGAGAGATGGGGAGGCGGACCGAAGATGGACAGAAAAGAAGATAGGTGGAGAGGAGAGTATAGGTGCGGAGGTAGGGAGGGGATAGGTCAGTCCAGGGAAGACGGACAGGTCAAGGAGGTGGGATGAGGTTAGTAGGTAGGAAGTGGAGGTGCGGCTTGGGGTGGGAGGAAGGGATGGGTGAGAGGAAGAACAGGTTAGGGAGGCAGAGACAGGCTGGGCTGGTTTTGGAATGCACTGGGGGGAGGGGAAGAGCTGGGCTGGTTGTGTGGTGCAGTCGGGGGAGGGGACGAACTGGGCTGGTTTTGGGATGTGGTGGGGGAAGGGGAGATTTTGAAGCTGGTGACGTCCACATTGATACCATTGGGCTGCAGGGTTCCCAAGTGGAATATGCGTTGCTGTTCCTGCAACCTTCGGGTGGCCTCATTGTGGCACTGTAGGAGGCCCATGATGGACATGTCATCTAAAGAATGGGAGGGGGAGTGGAAATCATTCGCGACTGGGAGGTGCAGTTGTTTATTGCGAACCGAGTGGAGGTGTTCTGCAAAGCAGTCAACAAGCCTCCGCTTGGTTTCCCTAATGTAGAGGAAGCCACACCGGGTACAGTGGATACAGTATACCACATTGGTAGATGTGCAGGTGAACCTCTGCTTAAAATGGAAAGTCATCTTGGGGCCTGGGATAGGGGTGAGGAAGGAGGTGTGGGGGCAAGTGTAGCATTTCCTGCGCTGGCAGGGGAAGTTGCCGGATGTGGTGGAGTTGGAGGGCAGTGTGGAGCGAACAAGGGAGTCACGGAGAGAGTGGTCTCTCTGGAAAGCAGACAAGGGTGGGGATGGAAAAATGTCTTGGGTGAAGGGGTCGGATTGTAGATGGCAGAAGTGTCGGAGGATGATGCATTGTATCTGGAGGTTGGTGGGGTGGTGTGTGAGAACGAGGGGAATCCTCTTTGGGCGGTTGTGGCGGGGGCGGGGTGTGAGGGATGTGTTGCGGGAAATGTGGGAGACGCAGTCAATGGCGTTCTCGAACACTGTCGCGGGGAATTTGCGGTCCTTGAAGAACGTGGACATCTGGAATGTGTGGGAGTGGAATGCCTCATCATGTGAGCAGATGCGGCGGAGGTGGAGGAATTTTTGCAGCATCGCTTCCAATTCTTTCTGCATCTGTGTGGCTTCGAGAAGACTAAGCCTGTAGGAGTTTTTTTCCCGAACAGCATTACCCATAGCATCTTCATGCAGCATAGAATTTCTCTTCCCCATTCTATTCCTCTATCTGTTCTCATATTGCTGCAACGAGTCTTTCGATTCAGTGACCTGTTCTTCCGGCAGATAGCTCACTGTCCTATCCCATTTCCTAAGGAGTTCCTTACCTTTTAGATTAAGTTGTGGCAGATCAAAAGCAGATAATTTGTATTTCGATGTGCCTCGTTCTGAGTGTCAGTGACTAATACCTTTTCCTCAGTGTCCATTCCAAAGGCGCTAATTTTATTCCTGCCTGTGGCTTTCCTACCATTTGACATGTATGACAGGAATGGCAAAATTCAACCACATCTTTATTTAATTCAGGACAATAGAATTCCTTTCGTATTTTAACCTCACTCTCCCTCACTTCCAAATGACTTCCTGTCAGTATTTCATGTGCTAGCCGCATTACTTCCTGTCTGTCTGCTACCAGCAACAACATTTGGTGCATTTCCGCCAATTTCTCTTCTGCACGAACCTGTTGCAGACTCCATTTTTGCCTTCAGATTCTAACTTTAAGATAATAACCATTTGGAATATGTTTTGATTCCTTTTCCGAGTGAATCTTATGATATAAATATTTTCTTGTTTCATCTTTTTGATGTAACTCCAGGAATCATCAGAACTAAGCGCCTCTCCCTGACCCGCTCCCTGTTCAGATATTTCCTTTCCCATTTCATCAAACACGGCAGCTAACTGGAACTTTGACTTCCTTTTTTGTTTTTACTTTTTTTTCCCCTTCTTGCTGTAACTTATGGCTGTGAGATCTTGTTACCATACATTCCAGAAAAATTCCAGGCTTTTTCTCTTTTACCTCCGCTGGCCCCAGTATACCTTTGGCTTCTCCACGACAAGGGTATGCCTCCTGCCTTTGATCCTGATCAGCCGTTTCCAATAACCAACTGTATTCCTGGAATTGATGCTCTTTCAATGGCTCCCACTGTCACTTCCCCAGTCTTGATAGGACTTTCCAACCTGATCTTACACAGTGGAATGATACATCTCTCTCCATCTATTCCACAGATTGCCACTGTCACAGGTAACATTTCAGAAGGAGTGCAAATACTTTCATCTCTTACTGTTAGAGACTGATAAGCTGCCATATCCCTCAATGTTTTTACTTCTTTACCCCCTCCCCCTTTTCTTCCTGAGTAAACCTTATCCACAGAGGTGAAACCTTTATAGAGGTCAGGTACCGTCTTCCTATCCAGTCTGTGACTCGGCTGTGCACTCTTTTGCAGCTTGTTAGGAATCTTCTGGGAATTCCTTCCCTGTCTCCACTAATCACATGGTTTAGCCTCATTTATCACATCCTTTTTCACCAGTGCCTTTCTTCAGCTACCAGCACTGTGGCTATGTGTGTCCCACCATATGACAGTGAAAACACCTTTTGCCGGTGCCTTTTTAAAGCCACTGGCACTGTATGTTTATGTCTCCCTCTCCATTACAGTGTAAACACCTGGTGCCTCTTGCCTCCTTTACACCCGCATGGGGTTATTTTTTCACCAATGGTAAACCGGTCACTGTGTGATCCACGTTGTTTTTTTTTCATTGAAGAATCGCCTGTTTTTTTCCTCGATTCACATCCCTCATGGAATGAAATTGCTGTCGGATGCAAGATTTCGATTCATGCATGAATATGTATTCATCCGCCACCTCAGCAGCTCTTCTCAGTGTTTGAACTTTCAGTTCCTCAACATGAGTTCTTATCACTTCTGGAAATGAGTTTTTAAACTTCTCCAACAGAATAATCTCTCAATCAACCTCATAAGCCTTTTCTGTCTTTAATACTCTCATCCATCAATCAAAGTTACCCTGTTTAATTCTTTCAGTTTTGACATAGAACTGACCTGGTTCCTTCCTTGTATTTCTCAACTGTTGTCAATGTGCTTCTGGTCCCAATTTGTAGGCACTCACAATAACCTGTTTGACACCTCCATAATCTCTTGACACCACATCTGACAGAGCTGCAAACACTTCACTCATCCTGCCTACCAATGTGGTCGAAAGTAACATTACCCACAGAGTTCCTGGCCAGTTTCTGAAAGGAAATGGTAAAAAAAAGCTTCTGTATTCTTTTCATTGAATTTCTATAATGTTTGGATATATTTGGATGTATCCTTATTAGGCTGTTGGTTTGATGAGTTTGCTCATCCTCACTTCCAGCTTGTACTTCTCTTTCTGCCATTTGAAATTATTTTGTTTTAAGTTCCAACTTCATCTTATCCAACTCGAGCTGCCTTTGCCTTTCTTTATATCCCAACATGGCTCTTCTTTCCCGTTCTTTCTCTTCTGCCTTCAACCATAATTCAAACACTCTCTCTTCCCTCTCATTCTCTAACTCCAGTTGTCTTATTTGCATTTTCTTCTCATTCATCTGAACTTGCCTGTTTCTCTGATTACCTAAGTGCTTGACCAACTCCATTACAATTTCAGCCTTTCTCTGACCCGATTCCCTTGAATCCAATTTTCGCCTGCATGCTAATTCGAAAATATATATACTTCCTCTGTCTTTCTAAACTTTTTGGGCAAATTTGGGAAGCATCTCCAAACTCCAGATTCTCTTTAGAAATGTTCAGAGACATTTCCCTCACATTTAATTTTACCCCCAACAAGTAAACAAAATTAAACAGATTTTTCTCACCTAAGTTCTATTTCATGATCTTGCACATAAATCTCCCACTCTGTTTAATTCTGTCCAAATGCGTCCATATCAATTCAAATCCTGTGCATGAACTGGCCATATTCCAGACTTGAGCCCCCAATCTGTTAGAGAGGGAATAAAGGCATCCCTTTGTTATTTAAACCAAAACAGAAGCTCCAGACCATTATGGAGGGAGTAGGGATTCCCCTCTAATGACTAAACATGAGTCACACAGAAAAGCTCGCCTCCCATGTATGATGTTTTAAAAACAGAGATTAAATGAAATCAAATGCCTGATATCAACTTTATATGTAGCAAGTAATAATTTATTTACTTAACCCTCACAGTGAACAAATAAAGAGAATTACTTGCAAAACCAAACAATATCTCCTGCACTTCCCATCTCACCCCCACCTCCCATACACCTTCTCAACCCAACCAGCATTGCCCCTGATATCAAACCCAAAGAAGAGAGCATATGAACGTGTCTCATAACTCCTCATAACTGCAGCAGTGTTTCTGTTCGAAGGTAGGACAGAAGAGTTATGAGCTCCCTACTCTCAGACACTGTGTGTCTTCCTCTCCCTGTGTCCAAACTTCCGTCTCTCAGAAAGCCCCCATGAAGAGTGAAGGAGAGAGATAGAAATCGATTGAATCAAAGTTAAGATGATTTGAAAGAAAAATAAACAGAGACAAATGAGATCCCATTACTGACTGACTTCCAAAATCTTCCCAATTGTCGCCACTGTTCCCTGATTTCAAACCCAGAGAATATGAAAGGTTTCAACTGGAATTAAAGGGCAAATACTTTCTGACTGCCCCCAGGTTTTAGTTTCTGAGAGGTTGGGCAATGAGTTAATGGTGAGGAGTCAGTTTCTACAGTCTCCCTCCCTCCCTAATAGAGAGGGGATATGTGGTGGTCTTTTTGAAGCAGGTGGAGACTTTGTCTTGTAGGAGGGAGACATTGAAGATGTTGGTGAATACCTTGCATCTGTTAGTCTGCACAGGATCTGAGTGCTCGGCTGGGGACATAGTAAGAACCCCGTGCTTTCCTTGGGTTGACTCTCAGAAGACAGATCTGACATCTGCAGTGTGACAGTGGACACAGGCACATCCAGGGCTGTTGGGGCAGGCATCAGCCCCCAATTAGTGACAGTCACATAGTCATTCATAAGAGACATCTCTCAGTCATCATCAACACATGGCAATACTGGTTGGTGTGAGCACCACACAGTTTGTGTTGAGACAGAGAGACATCAATAGACCAGGGCCACGGTCCATCAGTTTCTGCATCACCTTAATGGGGTAAATTCACAACAAAATGGGGGCAGCATGTGCTCCTACTGAGTGCCGCTGATGCAGAAAGTGAATATTTTGCAGATGTGATTCCAAGCAAGCCACTGCTTTAACCTGAATGGCACCAAGCACCCTGAGTGTTGTACCATGTGGATGGTGGACAGTCCTTAGGGAGTTATGAGCTGCCGTATACATGAACAACTTGAAAGAAAGACCTGACGGCATTTCTGATACGTTTGCAGATGATACGATGATACAATGATAGTTGGGCGGACAGGTGACGTTGAGGAAGTGGGGAGGCTGCAGAAAGACTTAGACAGGCTCGGACAGTGGGCACACAAATGGCAGATGGAACACCACGTGGGAATGTGTGAGATTTATGCATTTTGGAACGCAGAATTATATGCATACACTACATTCTGAAAGATTTTGTGAAATCAAAGGTATTTTGGAGTCCTCGTCCTCTCATATGTTTCATCTGCAGGTTCAATTTGTGGTGGGAAAAGTAAATGCAATGTTTGCATTCATTTCAACAAGGCTAGAATGCAAGAGCAGAGACGTACTGCTGAGGCTTTATAAAGGCTCTGGTCATCTGCATCTGGAATATTGTGAGCTGTTTGGGCACTGTATCTATGGAAGGATGTGCTGATATTGGATGAGGTCCAGAATGATCCTGGGAGTTACAGCATGTCATATGAGGAACAGTTGAGGACTCTGTGTTTGTACCCAGTGGAATTTAGATAGATAAGGGGAGGGGTCTGATTGAAACTGGCAGAATACCAAGAGGTTGGGATACAGTGAACATGTAGAACATATTTCCACTAGTCAGATAGACCATGGTTCCAGGACACAGTCTCAGATTGAAGGGATGACACTTTAGAGCTGAGATTGGGAGGAAATTCCTCAGCTAGACGTTGGTCAATCGATGGAACATTTGCCCCAGAAGGTTGTGCAGGCCACATTATTTAAGGCAGAGATAATTCGGTTCTTGATTAAAAGCAGAACACGTGTTAAGGGAGCAAGCAGGATAATCGGGATTACAAACATATCAGCAATGATTGAATGTTGGAGGTGATTCGATGGGCTGGTTGTCCGAAATATATTGCTTTCTCTTATGTCTTAATGAGCATTCCATCTATTATTCACTGTCGAATTGTCAGCTTCTGACCTGCTCTTGTACACTTGTATATTCATTTCAATTCGATCTCACATTCTGGTCAATGCTAAGCCCTATGATACAGATAGTGGGAAGATTCAGTGTCGGCCAGCAGTCCAATAATGTGTTGAATGCACCTGCCATCAGTGAGTCCCATTTGCCAGCAGCACATTGTCTGTACGAAGATTGTCATTTCCAGTCTTTTTTTTCAAAGGATCAATCCTGTGGTGCCAGTGCCATTGAATTCAACACCATCGGTGACATTTATCACAGCCTTCAGCAAGAATAAATTATGCAATATTTGAAACCCGTCTAATTATAGGAAAGTCTAAACTGAAGAAATTGAATCTTTACTTGCATAGTGTTCAGAATAAGAAACACTTTTTTTTTCTGTTTGTGTTCAAATCAGGCAATTTGTCACATCAAGGTGTTGAACTTGTAATAACTTGCAATGATAAGTTCTATTCTGTTCTCATTTCTTGTGCTGCTCTGTTCTTGTTTTATTATTTATATTATACTCTAATTCCATTCTTCATTAAGTCCTGATTGAAATGTTCTCCGGTGAATATCCTCCACCCGGCTTAAATTACATTTAATCTATTTGAACAGACATTTTGAGGCAGCTGCAGAAGAGAAGAACAGGAAGAGATAACGGCTGATTGTACATCGTGTCCACCATTCGACCAACTTTTCTCTCCAGCCATCTAAAGTTTTTATTGTCGGTCAGAGAACCTCAGAATTATTACGGCACAGTTAGAGGCCATTCAGCCCATTGCGGTCCATGAGCTGTTCAACTGCACAATTTGGAGACAGAGAGTGTGTATGAAGGTGGACTGAAAGAGAGATAAACAGAGAGAAAGAAAGTGAAGGGCGATAAACTGAGTGAGAAGAGAAAGGGGAGCAACAGACAGAATGAGAATGAAAGGGGTGCTAGAAGAGGTGGAAGTTAAATAAATCAGAAGCCAGAATGAGGGGAGATAGACTGGGACGGAACAAATATCATTGTCCTTTCTTCGAATCTCAACAGCTGTGTCCTCCGATTCTCTGTATTCTGTATATTCTCCAAATTCGCAATCATTTTGGTCAACCCACAGCAGGAGGAATGCAACGATTCAAGAAGGCAGCTCCCCACCACCTTCTCAAGGGCAACTAGGGATGGGCAAGAAATGCTGGCCAGCCAGCAAGGCTCACATCCCACAAATAAATAGGAAAAAAAATCACACTTTGAGTAAGTATCATTTATTAGAATTCACATGCAGTCCCTTGACATCGATAACATCAATGGCACAACTCTCATCTTCACTCTCTGATTCTGGAACAACAACCTGAATTGTGTTTGTCAGGTACAGTTCTCTGTTAACATATCCACACCATCTGTCTGTTATTTTATGCACATCTTCCCCTCAGATTAGACAATATTCAATAGGTGCAGGAGTAGGCCATTCGGCCCTTCGAGCCAGCACCACCATTCATTATGATCATGGCTGATCATCCACAATCAGTATCCTAATAGACAATAGACAATAGGTGCCGGAGTAGGCCATTCGGCCCTACATTATGGACAATAAAAGTTTTACTGATAGTGTCATGACTGATCAGTCTTTACAGGATGGATGTAACCATTTATGAACAGATAAGCATGTTTATGTTCCAACAATCCTTTGGCATTAATCTCATATCCAAAGCAGGTTGAATGATTGAGCACAATTGGTTGACTATCTCTAACATTCCTCCTCTCAGTTATGCTCACACGGCCCATCCAAAATGTCTAAAAGTTAAATGTTATTTGGAATTTGAATCAATCAAGAAAAGGGTTAATTGAAGCTGTTTGTTCAGTGTTTGCGATTATTGTCAGTCTCTGTGGATCCTAAACGTGTCACTGGAGGGTTTGCCTGTTCTATGAATAAGGGACTCCTTTCAATGTGTTATCCCACTGCATGCACAGGAACATCGCCTACAGCACCCACAGGGATCAGCAGCTCCAGGGAGAGGCAGAGTGGAGACTGGAGCCTGAGAACAATAGGCTGGAATATTCCAACAATGGACAGGAGTTTATCCGATGGTCTTTACTGGCTTTCTCAGCCTTGGATATCATTAGCATTGCGGATTTATGATGTACTGATGGTTATTCAAGCTGGTTACTATCCCATCCTTGCTATAGTTGGTGTTCCCGGTAAGTCGCTTTGTCTCTTAAACCAGTTTGAACTGACTTGCGGCTCATGATGTATAAATTTTGGAAAGGTGGAATTCAACATTTTCCGTTCCAATCAAAAGTTCCACTCTTTACAAATTATAGCCAGCTGGTTACTATTTAAAGGTTACTCACCAATATGTGAGGAGGGACTGGATTGTTCTCAAATTCCATGACCCTTTTTTGCTCCCTGCACAGATTTGCGTCTTCATATCCTCGCCACTCACTGATCTTCCCCATTACCGCCATCATGTTTTCGCAGTGTCTTCCTCAGCCTCAGTGCAACTTTGTAAAAAGCCATCATTTGTGCCTTTATTAAATCCGGATACAACTTCAAGTCCCTTCTAACTATGTTTCTGTTGCAAAATAATGATGCCTGAGATGTTTAACTTGTTCTTGGCACAGAATCTATCAGACGGGAAGACAGTGCCTTGTGCTCAAGTCATTGACTCATCATCTAGAGGCACAGAATAAAAGCCTGTTGGTATTTCATAAAGGAAGTTGGCGACATTTAAGTGAAACCATGATCTTTGTTGTTTAATAAAAAACCCAAGCAAATGTCCTTTGGAGAATGTAATGCGTCACCCTTCCCTGGGTATGTGACTTCCATGTGACTGCACACCCACAGCAAACTGTTTTATTCGTTCTTGTTATGTGGAACAGCTGAACCAGCCACTCAGTTCAGGACGGGTATAACATGCTGGCATGACCAGGGCTGCATACATCACATGAAAGTAGAACAAAAGTAAAAATAACTCCCTTCCGGTGCCTGTTTACCATATTCCTACAACTCATTTCCATTCAGGCATGTGGCAATTCCCTATTTCAAGTGCATTCTCTCTCACTGAGTCTCTCCCTGAGAGTGATGGTCATCTCCACAGGCACCTCTGGTGCTGGCTTTATTAATGCTGACTTACATACGCAAGGAGCTTTTACATTCCATATCAGCTACAATGCATAGAGAAGGAATGGCCTTACCCGCCACAGGAAATAAACAGATAGGTTTTTGCAAAGATCTGTAGCTTGGATTGTGGATGAGGTTGTTGGCTTGCTCGCCAAGCAGACTTGCTTTTGTTCAGGTGTTTTGGCTCTAGGACCAACCATGCACGTCTACTTTTGGCTTGAGCTCCTATGGCTACCTTGCCAAAATTAAATTGATAGCCTTCATTGTCGGAATATACAGACATTAAGGAGAGTTCATCGTGCCGTTTTGCTGCTGACTGATGTTCAAAAAGTCTGATGGCTAGCTTCCTTCCTGTCTGTCTGATGCATTCATTGCCTGGTATTTTGTAAACCATGTTCGTTCTGCATGTTGTGGGAATAGGGTCTTTAACCCTTGTCGGAGAGTGGCTTTGCGTTTGTGGGATACCATGATTCCTTGTGCTCTTCAGAGTCTTGTTGTCAATTCTGATATGCTCTTGATGTAGGGCAGTGTGGCCGGTATGTTAGGTCGTACTGTGTCCTCCCGTTGTTGTCTGTTTTGTAGATGGATAAGTAAGGATAACAAAATATTATGAAAAACCTGTGAGTGTTACTGAGGCAGCATTTTCGGAATTTTGGACAGATTTTCTCTCTTTTATAAGGAATTATATCCTTGCCACAGAGAGAATGGAGCTTCACCAGGCTAATCACTGGTATGATGGTACCATGAGGAGTGAGTGAAGATTAATCTGTAGCACTGTGAGAAAATGAAAGATGATTACATTTAAACTTGAGGGTTGTGGTCTATCTATATGTTCTAAACAGACACCAATAAAGTGATAAATTCCATGACTCACTTTTTTTATTTTCTCAAGATGCATGATTTTGGATAGTTTAATTGCCTCTGAGGATGTTTCTCCAATCCCACCCCCACTCTCCAAGTATATATAGAGAGAGAGATAGAGAGAGAGGGAGAGAGAGAGAGGGAGAGAGAGAGAGAGGTGTCAAGACTTTGAATAAAGTCTCACCACATTAATGTGCAGCTGGTGTGTGACCCTGCAGTGAGTGCTACGTTATCTGCAATCCCAGCAACAACCACAATACCTTCGTTCTAAATCAGTTAACGATTCCCACCAGCTTCTGATCTCCATGGAGAACACGGATCGTATGTAACGATCCTGGCTGGCTGAATGGAGTGGTCCTGTACTCTGTAACAGCCGTGAGGGGTGATTTGAGAGAACAAGGCATCAGTTAGGGGCAGCAGTTGTTGGCTCATGGCTGATCAGATTGTGTCTGACCATCTGAATGTGTCTAACGGTCCCTTTCCTATTTTTTTCCCAATAAACATTGACTGTCCAGTCCAGCAATGATCAGCCGAGTTCAGCCATGAATATCTCCAATAACCGAGGCTTCCCTGCTTCCTGTGGATGAGGGTGCCACAGATAGCACAACAATAAAGAGGAAGGGACATCCTTATTTCAATGGAGGTCTGTTACGTTAAAGATGTGTTCACCTAACATCAAACCACCAACTCTTTTGAGACACAAGGACACAATAATTAGACTAACCAGAAACCATTTGGCTCTCAAAACCTGACTCACATTACCACTGACTCTTTCCAATCAAATATGCATCAAACTCAGCCTTCACTGCTCTCTTGGAAAGAGAATATCAGACAGCGTAACACCATGGAAACATAAAAAAGGAGCAGAATTAGGCCATTTGGCCAATCGGATCTGATATGCTGTTCAATAATGTCTAACATATTTCTCAGCATTATTCTCCTGCCTTCCCTTGTAACCCTTGATCCCCTTATTACTAAAAAACCATCTATTTCTGTCTTAAAGATACTGGTGTCTCTGTACCTCTGTCTGTACCTGTGCATGTATCTCTTTGCGCATGTGTTTATGTGTCTGTGTACTTGTGTCTATGGTTATCCGTCTATGAATCAGCCTGTGTGGTTCTGTGTGTGTTTACGTCTATTTGCGCTTGATTGTATCTGTGTGTGTGTGTGTGTGTGTGTGTGTGTGTGTGTGTGTGTGTGTGTGTGTGTGTGTGTGTGTGTGTGTGTGTGTGTGTGTGTGTGTGTGTGTTTATCTCCGTATATGTATTGTGTGTGTTAGTATATCGGGGTGTTTACCAATGTTTCTGTGTATTTTTGTATCTGCATCTCTGTGCAATGAGATATCTATATTGGAGATGAGACAACTGATGTCAGAAATGACAGTGGGTTTAATGTGAGAATTGCCGTTAATTGAACAAAACATCTCAGTTGGTGGAGCTTCGATCTTTCAGAATCTCCACACGAATCGTTCTGGTCATCTCCAGCCTGTGCCAGGGTCCACTCAACAATTGGAGTGGGGGGTGGGATGGGTAAGAGAATGGATTTCGGGCTCTGTACCATATGGCTTAGCTTTTACTGTCTTATTACAGGCTGTTTCTCCTCGAATGAGGGAAGGGACAGTTGTGAGTGAGGGTGAAAGAATGGCACTGGTGTAAGAGATAGTGTAGGCTGGGTGAAATGATGAGGTGTCCAGAGTGAGTCAGTCCACAGTGTTGACTCCAAACGTTTTATTTTTTGCAGGGACGTTGCTGAGGTGACAGAGAGTGTGAGGCAATAAAGGCATTGCATTCAGTAGTGGGAGTGGTAAGAGCTTGAGCCTCGCTTGGTGATAGAGTGTGAACCTTGTTCGGAGTTAGTTGCTATAACAGATATAGAATGGGTGTGAAGGAGCAGAAAGAATACAGTGGCACTTATACTGGCAGTAATGGAATGGTTACAGATACTCGTCCAATATTTCTGGATGTTTCATCAGATCATCTCAGCATCAAGGTGGCCCCCACTGAATGTCTTGTCCAAGTCCATCACTAATAACACCACAGGCCACCCCCTCAGATTCCACTGAATCAGTTTGGGTGGAGCTTACAAACAGCAAGAAGAAGCAAACATTAACATGTTTTATAACTGAACCAAAACTGTAGGACAAATTTTGTACAACTTATGCTTTGAAGATTAGATACACAAGTATTGTGGAATCTGAAGTAATAATGGATTATCTCAAGTTGCATGTAAACTCCGTGAAGTAAGTGACTGCTAACGATATGAAAAAATAAAATCCACACGTGTATATGAGGTAGGTTGAAGAGAATGTTGTGAAACAAACCAGAGACCAAGTAATTTTGACTTTAGTGTTGTGCAGTCAGAAACGCTAATTAATAACTTTGGTCTGAAGGAGCTTTTGAGGAATAGTGACAACAATATACTGCATATTACATGACATTAACATTGAATTTTTAAATGTTACTGTCAAACATCATGGAATCCATGAGTCGAGATTGCCAGGTTAGCTGTAATGAATTGGGAAAGTTCAAGATAAAATTTAGTGGCAGGCAGGCAATCATTGTTATTTCTAGAAATATTCAGTCATAGAGTCATAGAGATATACAGAATGGAAAGAGACCCTTTGATCCAACTCATCCATGCTGTCCAGATATCCTGAATAAATCTAGCCCCTTTGCCAGCAATTTGGTTCATACCTCTCTCAAACGTTCCTATTCATATGTCCAACTTGATGCCTTTCAAATGTTGTAATTGTACCACCTTCCACTACTTCCTCTGGCGGCTCATTCCATCCACACATCACCCAGTTGCCCTGCAGGTCGCATTTAAATCTTTCCCCTCTCATGTTACCCTTTGCCCTCTGGTTTTGGATTCCCCCCACCCTAGGGAAAAGACCTTGACTCTTTACTCAGATTTACCATAATGTTACAAACCTCTATAAGGTCACCCCTCAATGACAATTGTTTATTTTATTGTGTAGGGACTGCAGCAATTTTTCCACACAGCTCCCACTGCCAAAAATATCATTAATCGTTAACATTATCTGTACTGGTGGGACTGTTAAAGGGACAAAAGTAAACCAGGCTAGCAAGGAATTTCCCCTCCTGTTCAATACATGTCTGGGGAAAATTGAGAACCCGATTGAGGGGGCAGACTAGATTTATTGCTGCAGCTGCAATTTTTGACAGTGCAGCATTCTACTCAAGTGTTAGTCTATGTTCTGTTCTCATCTTTTAGTTGCTCAAGAATCAGTATCAATGACAATACGACCTCAGCCTCATTATCTGACAACAAATGTCCCTAACGGTGTATTGCAGAGCTCAGAAACACCTCAAGAGCCGGCTACACAACACAGGAGGCCATGCAATCTTTCTCGGCTGCGACTCAGGAACAGGGAGCCCTGGTTCGCTAAAATTAAATACAGAGCAGAAATAACTACTTACTTTTATATTGGAAAGCTGTATCTAATGGAATTCCTAGGGGACCAGTGTAAGGTCATCAACAATTTACAATCCAGATTTACGATTTTGGAGGGAGTGGTGAGAGCACGAGACAGGGGGCAGCCAGGAAGGCAATATTCTGCATTTAAAAACTTACCTCGTGAGTCGGCGGCTCACTGATTCGCGTGGCCAGGGTGGTGAGAGCGCCAGCCGGGAAGTGAACTGTTATGTTTGGGCATTGTCCTGTATCAATGGTTTAGAGAAGCACAACAAAATGTACTCTAACTATATTTGTCAGTGATGCTAAGATTAGCAGGAAATTAAGCTATCAGGAGGAGGTAGAGAGAATGTAAGTGGATAAGCAATGGACAATTTGGCAGATGAAATATGATGTTGGTAATTGTGAACCTGTGAGACTTTCAGGAAGAACAAAAGGCTATATGTTACATGAATGGAGGGAGATTATGGGACCTAGTGATACTGTGTGTGCCAGAGGGTTCTCTCTGAAACTTTCAGACACTGCAACCATTTCTCTACCATCCTGATGGCTACTCCCTGATGGTCCGAGTTGCCTCATTACTCTCAGTACACACGGGATATTTTTATGTGGCTGGTTGGTGGTGAGCAGTCGTGAGGAGGAGAGTGTTTTGGAGTGTGTATCAAGGGCGTGGCCTTTATCCAAGATATCATCCTATATTTCTACATGAAGATCTTAAAACAATGGGAATGGCTGCCTGCTTCTGAATGAAGAGGCTGTGGGTGCTGCCAGGACAGTGGGTCTTCACCACCATGATGTAGTGTGTATGGTCACACTGCAATGTTCATGGAGTGAGGGTTTGAAGGGTTCAATCACAAGAAAGAAAACATTAAATGTAGGTATTTTCAGATCATCTGAAATGGTTAGTTATATCCCATTCTCTATTCCACTCCCAGAACCAGCCCGGACACTTTTCTCTGCTCCATCACAGGATGTGGGCTTCACTGGCTGAGCCAACAGTCATTCCATCCCTCATTGCCCAGAGAGTAGTTAGAGCCTGTGACATTATTGGGTGTGTGGGGACACATTTAGGCCAGAGCAGTGAAGGATGGCAGTTTCCTTCCCTACAAGATATGAGTGAATCAGATCGGTTTTCCTGACAATTGCCAATGGTTTAACCTTCACCATTCAACTTTAAATTCCAGACTTTTTTTGAATTCAAATTCCAACATCTCACTTGGCAGGAGTTGAACTCAGAGACCCAGAGAATTACGTGCATTTTTGGATTAATAACCAAATAATAACCAAAGTCATTCAGATATACAAGAATGAGAGGTATGAACAGTGTCAAAAGAAAGGAGCTGCTCCTTTCAGTAAAAGGGCCAAGAAAGAGGCAGCACACTTTTAAATTGAAGCGTTTGAGAGTTAAAGAAAATTTAAGTGTTGTTTTCACCCAGAGAGTGCTGGGGTTTAGAATGCACTTTCTGAGAGGAGTTGTCACGGGTAACCTCACAACCCATTAAACAGTATTTGGATGAGCGCTTGAAGTGTCATAATATTCAGGGCTACGGGCCTCGTGTAGGAAAGTGGGACTAATGGGCATGCTTCTGTGATTGTATGGCTGTGGACGTTCAACCATTGAGCAGCATAGGGCAGGAATTGTTGTGTTTCTGGAGACTATAATAACAAAGGCTATTAGAATGAACTGCAATTGCTTCCAAAAGGATGCCAGTAGGGAACACATGAGAAAACATTCTGAAACCAGACAGTGGAGAATAAATAACAAGGAAATGGCAGAAGTATGACATAGCTCCTTCAGTTTTTGATTAACAGAAGGAAAGATATAAAGATAATCTTCTCAGCAATACTAGGAAATCTGAGTGTGGTGAGAAATAGAAGTAGAATGAAATTAGCAAATAAACTAATTTAGAGAGATTATTGCGACCGGTTTTAATGGGCACAGACAAAGCCAATGTTGGTTTATGATCTGGGATTCGTATTTGACAAACCAACCTGGAGATAAATTTTGGAGATGGAATAGATGCAATGCATTTGGAGTTTTGGAAAGGTTTTTGATAGATTCCCAAGCCCAATGTGTAAAGTAAAACACATGGGATTGGACCAAATATATGGTGCCATAACGGGGAAGCTGACAGGAAACAGTAAGCAAGAATAAATGGATGCTGTTTTGTTGGATTGAAAGGTTCATGGTGTAAATTAGAGATTCCAGATATTCACAAAACATATCAAAAGTTTGGTTGAGGGAATCAAATGCAATGTTTCCAAGTCTGCTGACAGTACAAAACTGGGGCTGTGAGTGGTGCGGAGGATATAAAGGTTCTCCAAGGCAATTGAGACAAGTGGAATGACTGGGTAAACATCTGGCAGATGAAGAGCAATGAGGATGTATGTGACATTGTGCACTTTGGTGGGAAATAATAGAACAACAGCACAATATTTGAAGAGGGATTGTTTGAAAAATATTGATCTATAAAGGGACTTGTACTCCCTGTCTTTTGTGTTCTTCTGCGCAGACTCCAAAATCTATGCAGGACGGTAACGTCTGAAGCTAGCTGCCATACGATTTCCACCCCTCGCCACCTAAACTTGTCCTTTCTGAGCTCTAGGTTTCACCCTTGGCCCATCGTGTGTGTGTTGGCTGGAATAGAACGAGCCAGGCTTTACAGCTTTCTGGCCTCATCATTGAGATCAACAATGTCAGACTGTGAACTCTGCCCCAATTTGTTTACATTTCTTGTTTCAATTTGTGTCTGGGTCCACTGCACACCTGGCTCCAGGCACATCTTTTGTTTACTTGTTTCGTTTCCAGCTCTAACTCCATTCCGTGCTGCCTTGAGGGACTAATAACATTTCTGCAATTTAATCTCTCCTGCCTTCCCCCCATGACATGTGCCTTTTGCCCTTGTCTCACCCCCACCTTGCTCAGAATCTGTTACATTTCTGGTCCCAGGCCTCTGTCAGCTCACTGCGCCCCCGGGTCAGAGTTTTAAATTCACTTCCTCCAGAGAGAAACTGAAATCGTTGTGGGTGCAGCTTTCCCCAGATTTTAATTTTGGAAACAAAAACCATGAAGTTGTTTCAGAGTTGAGGTTTTTTGAGCCTTAATCCACAATCTCGCTTCTTTAGAGCTAAACTGTGATCCTCCCACAGTTGAAAAATGCAGGTTAGGTGGACTGGCCACGCTAAATTGTCCCCCAGTGTGCAGCTTACATGGTTGGGTTAGCTGCGGTAAATGTGGGGTTGTTGGGAGTAGGGTGGGATAGAGAGCTAGTGCAGACTGGATGCACTGAATGACCTCTTTCTGCACTGTCGGGATTCTGTGATCTTAGCCATTTGTGATAATGGTCACATTTTCCTCATGACAGCCCACACATCACCATGTTCATTCAGCTCAATCTTTCATGCTGCCTTTGTGTTTTGAGAAGCTCTGTTGTTGGAATGGGAGCTTTCTTTGATGTGGCCTCTCCTCATTCTTCCGCCCACGTCCCAGTTCCATGCGTTAATTCCAGCTTTCTCTCATTTTCCCAAATGGGGTTTTTGAAGAGCTCAAAAGGCGAGTGGATGGAAATTGAGAAATTAAAGAGTCAGAATGAAAGAGGAAGTGGAAATCATAAACGGATTTGATAGATCCCAGGGGAAGGAGGAAGGTCACCGATGCTTCCAGACCTGCTGAACTATTCCAGCAACTTTGTTTTTGTTCCAGGGGAATGAGACTCCAGGATCCTCCTCTTGTGACTGTTCACACAGTATTTTTTAAATTAATGTGTGGGATGTGGGTGTCCCTGGCTGCCCAGAATTTCTTGCCCATCAGTAGTTGCCCTTGGGAAGGTGGTGGTGAGCTGCCTTCCTGAATTGCTGCAGTCCTCCTGATGTGTGGTGACCCGCAATGCTATTAGGGAGGGAATTCCAGGATTTTGACCAAGCGACAGTGAAGGAACGGTGATATATTTCCAAGTCAGGATGGTGAGTGACTTAGAGGGGAACGAGGAGGTGGTGATCTTCCCATATATCTGCTGCCCTTGTCCTTCCAGATGGAAGTGGTTATGTGTTTGAAAGGTGCTGCCTGAGGATCTTTGGTGAATTTCTGCAGTAGAGACAAAATTCTGTGATGAGAGTCAAACCCGGGCAGGCGAAGATGGGGCACTGAATAGTAACAGACTGAGTTCAAACACAGGAGATTTGTACAGCCAGTATTAGCACATAGTGTAACAGTCAGGAATGTGAAGTGAAGAGTGACAGGACATAATGCCACATGCTGCAGATGGAAAACTTTTATCGGAACAGGAGTAGACCATTCGGCCCCTCAAGCCTGTTCTGTCATTCAATTAGATCAGTGCCTGATCTGTAGCTTAACTTTCAATTTCCAAAACCGACCAAACCTACCAATGAGGCTCCTCTGAAACAAACAAAGTGAATATTGAAAAAAAAATTCCAAACAAATTGCAAATGCAGGGAAATCAGAAGCAAAAACAGAAATTGCTGGAAAAATTCAGCAGGCCCGGCAGCATCTATGAAAGAAATCAGAGTTACCCTTTCGGGTCCAGTGACCCTTTGAGTCACCAGATACAGTTGACCATTCCCCCTTTCCTGTAACACCCTCCGGAACAGGTGATGGCGTGAGGGCCATGAGGTTGTCAATAACAACTGAGAAAACAGCAGGGCATGCTGAATCAGAGAGAAAAACAACATTTTAGTCTTTCACTTTTAAATCAATTGCACCAATTTATTCACTATTGTTCCAGAAACAGGACAAGAGAAAATCAACTCTGTGCCATTGGGCCTGGGAACCATTGTTATTCTGACCTCCATGTGAATCCATGCTATATCAATTAGTTTGATTCTGAACCATCCTTTGGGCAATTAGAAGGGATGATAACAGTTTGTTGATCTTCAGATGCCATGATCCCATGAACAAGCAAAAGAAATATCCAATTACTGCAGTTACTTGTGAACCCACTGGTGTTTCTTCAGCAAGATGACTGAGTGGATTTTCTCCCATACACAGAGTAGGTGAATGACATCTCCCGCGTGTCTATTTTCTGGTGTATAGTGAGGGTTAATGATGCCCTGAACCCAGCCCCACAGTGAGAGCACATGAATGGTCTCCCTTCAATGTGAGCATGTTGAAAGTACATCGGTTCCCCCTGAGCTTTTATGGCACTTCCCACAATCTGTACATTTAACTCTGTTCATAGTGAACCTGTTGGGGTTTCAATAGGCTGGATGACCGGGAGAAATCCTTCCCATACTCGGAGCAGGTCAATGGTCTCTCCCCAGTGTGGACCCATTGGTGTGCCAGCAGGTGGGATGGCTGAATGAATTCCTTGCCACTCCCACAGCAGGGAAACAGCCCCTTTCCAGTGTGAAACCACTGTGAATGCCTTCTCACACATCAAGCAAGTCAACAATTTCTTCCTGATATGATTGCGCCGATGTGTTTGCAGCTTGTATGGGGAATTGTAACTCCTCTCACAGTCCCCACGGATCCACAGTTGGATGAAGGAAAATCCCAAGGCATTCTATATTTATGTAAGGAACAAGAGGATGGTGAGAGTAACAGTTGAGCCTACAAGGGATAGTGGGAGGGAACTTGCGCTCA